>NC_064863.1:51188748-51474123 GCF_024139225.1 Suncus etruscus | reverse complement strand
CTCCTCCCTTCCTTCCTTCCTTCCTTCTTCCTTCCTTCCTTCCTCCCTCCCTCCCTTCCTCCCACCCTCCTTCCCTCCCTCCCTCCTACCCTCCTTCCCTTCCTTCCTCCCTCACTCCCTCCCTTCCTTCCTTCCTCCCTCCCTTTCTTACTCCCTCCCTTCCTTCCTCCCTCCCTTCTTCCTCCCTCCCTCCCTTCCTTCCTCCCTCCCTTCCTTCTTCCCTCCCTTCCTTCCTCCCTCCCTTCCTTCCTCTCTTCCTTCCTTCCTCCCTTCCTTCCTTCCTTCCTCCCTTCCTTCCTCCCATCCTTCCTTCCTCCCTTCCTTCCTTCCTTCCTTCCTTCCTTCCTTCCTTCCTTCCTTCCTTCCTCCCATCCTTCCTTCCTCCTTCCTTCCTCCTTCCTTCCTCCCTTCCTCCTTCCTTCCTCCCTTCCTTCCTTCCTCCTTCCTTCCTTCCTCCCTTCCTTCCTCCCTTCCTTCCTTCCTTCCTCCCTTCCTTCCTCCCGTCCTTCCTTCCTTCCTCCCTTCCTTCCTCCCATCCTTCCTTCCTCCCTTCCTTCCTTCCTTCCTTCCTTCCTCCATTCCTTCCTCCTTCCTCCCGTCCTTCCTACCTCCCTTCCTTCCTTCCTTCCTTCCTTCCTCCCGTCCTTCCTTCCTTCCTCCCGTCCTTCCTTCCTTCCTCCCTTCCTTCCTCCCTTCCTCCCATCCTTCCTCCCATCCTTCCTTCCTCCCGTCCTTCCTTCCTCCCTTCCTTCGTCCTTCCTTCCTCCCTTCCTTCCTTCCTTCCTCCCTTCCTTCCTTCCTCCCTTCTTTCCTTCCTCCCTCCTTCCTTCCTTCCTTCCTTCCTCCCTTCCTTCCTTCCTTCCTTCCGTCCTTCCTTCCTCCCTTCCTTCCTTCCTTCCCTCCCTTCCTCCCTTCCTTCCTTCCTCCCTTCCTTCCTCCCTCCCTTCCTTCCTTCTTTCCTTCCTCCCTCCCTTCCTTCCTTCCTTCCTTCCTTCCCTCCTTCCTTCCTTCCTTCCTTCCTTCCTTACCTCCTTCCTTCCCTCCCTCCCTCCCTCCCTCCCTCCTTCCTTCCTTCCTTCCTTCCTTCCTTCCTTCCTTCCTTCCTTCCTTCCTTCCTTCCTTCCTTCCTTCCTTCCTTCCTTCCTTTCTTCTTTCTTTTTTAAGGGTCCTTTCACAAAATCCTTGTAGGACAATTTCCCACAATACTATTTCAGGTCAAGAAGGCTGAAATATCTGATGCTTGGGTCCAGTAATGTGGCAATATTTGGGCACAGTATTGGTTGGGGCCACATAACCAAACACAGCAGGACTGCTGGACACATGCAATGCATGGATAAAATTCAAGTACCCATACAGAGCATATGACCCTAACAATTATCTTGGCTTCTACAATTCCATCTTTGAGCCAAGAAAATTTTATCAGTGGTATGAATGAGGGTCAGTGGATATTTATAGAAACATATAATTATAACACAAACTGTCCTTAAATAAAAGTCTCTTCTTTCTATACTTTAGCTAACATTTTCTCACATAACCAGGTCAAGTATAAAATGAGAGTCCATTTTTAGCCTATTTGATTCTAGCTGTTTGTCGTGATATCCTTGCATTAAAGCATTCTTTTAGAATACTTAAACAAATTCAATATATATCAACTAGTTAATGTTTAATAAATAACTAAAATCATATTTACTTTATGTATTCAAAATAAATTAAAGCAATTCCAACTTCAATACTATTTTAATCATGCAACATATATACAAACATATTTATTATATGATTAGAAATGCTTACCTTGATTTATAACTTACCCTCTTAGATGAAAATTACAAGAAAATATATCTTGATATATCATGTATTGACATACATTTAAATCAGATTTCTATTAATAACTTGAAGTCCACACATAAAGACCCCTAAGTTATGCATATGCTCAGGTATTTTTAAAAGAAATTCACCATTATTATTCACAAATAAGATCAGAAACTAAGGCTGATAAATCCTTCAGAATCTAAGATACTAAAACTAAAGCCAACACTCTTCATTTTTATGTACTAGGATGCTTAGAGCTATTTCTCCAAATTGTTTTATCTCATATCTCTCAACACTTTCACTATTTTCACATTTGCAGTTATTTTTACATTTGTTATGGTAAACGTTATGTCAGCAAATATCACTAATCATCAGGGAGCTGCAAATTAAAATAACAGTGAATTACTATCTCACACCACAGATACTGGCATACATCATAAAGAACAAGAACAATCAGTGCTGGCAGGGATGTGGAGAGAAAGGAACTCATTCACTACTGGTGGGAATGCCATCTAGTTCAGCCCTTATGAAAAACAATATGAAGATTCCTCCAAAAACTGGAAATTGAGCTCACTCCCATTTGACCCAGCTATACCACTCCTAGGAATTTACCCTAAGAACACAAAAGTCCAATACAAAAATACTTTCCTCATACCTATATTCATTTTAGCATTATTTACAATAGCCAGACTCTGGAAACAGCCAATAGAACAATGGCTAAAGACATTGTGGTACATATACACAATGGAATATTATGCATTCATCAGGAGAGATAAAGTCACAAAATCTTCCTATACATGGATGTACATGGAATCTATTATGCTGAGTGAAATTAGTCAGATGAGGGAGAGGCACACAGAATAGTCTCACTCATCTATGGGTTTTAAGAAAAATTAAAGACATTGAAATAATTCCCAGAAATGAGGGCCAGAAGGACCAGCTCAAGATATGAAGTTCATCACAAAGAGTGGTGAGTGCATTTAGAAAATTACTATCACAACAATGTCAGTGAGTAAGGGAAAGCCTGTTTCAAACACAGGTGAAGTGTGGAAAGGGAAGAGGTGAGGGCATTGGTGGTGAGAAGGTTGCACGGTGAAGAGAGGCGTTCCTGTTATGACTGAAACCCAACTATAATTATGTTTGTAATCATGGTGTTTAAATAAAGAAATGATTTTTAAAAATCACAAAATAATGATGTAATAAAAACCTATATGCATTTAAAAAGAACTTAAATATATATATATATATATATATATATATATATATATATATATATATATATATATATATATATAAAACTGGTTGTTTACAACTGAGAAAAAAGTGAAAAAATTATCAGCATACTATTAATGGTTTAAACCTATATGTATATATGTATGTTCTTCAGTGAACACTCAATGAAATTTAAGAAATTAAACAAAAATAAATTGCTGTTGCCTTCACATAAAATTATGATTTTCAATATACTCATCTTATTTTTAGTTCACACATCTTTAATTTCTCTAACTGCAAATGACAGAAAATACCTTTTTATATCAGCCATACCACTAAAACTGAAACTAATTCAAGGTTTTCTTCCATGATCAAAACTTATGAATAATATAAAACTTCACTGAGTGCTGGAAAAAAAGGTAAATTAATAAGCCTGATATCCTTTTAGTAACAGTATTACAAACATGTGTGTCTAAAAGGAAAAGGGAAAGAGACAGAGACAGAGACTGAGAGATGAAGAGGAGAGAGACTGAGACAAAGACAGATATACAGAGACAGAGACAGAGAAATACAATGTAATAGCAATAGGCTGGGTGGGAGGAGGGAAACTGATGGCATTTGCAGTGGGAACTGTATTCTTATAAAATGATGGGTATTAGAAAGTTTTTGAGGGGCTGGAGTGATAGCACAGTGGTATGGCATTTGCCTTGCATGCAGCTGATACAGGATGCACCTGGTTTGATCCCTGGCATCCCATATGGTCCCCTAAGTTAGGAGCGATTGCTGAGCACACAGCTAGAATAACCCCTGAGAGTCACAAAGTGTGGCCCATAAAACAAAACAAAAAAATTTTTTTTCAAAGATTGTTTGACTCTCATCCAACCATGAACAAATTTGTAATTGTGCATTTGAAAGTGATTTAAAAAATACAAACTGCCTATAAAAGTTTTGTATTTTAATACAGTATAACTTGTTCATTGTATAACTAAATTTGATAGCCTTAATCTGTATCACATTCCAAGTATTATAAAGGAAAATCTGCATGTAAAACTTGGTTTTATGTTCATGATTACTTTTTATTTTAATATATATTCATTTAAATACCTTGATTAAAAATATGACTGTATTTGGGTTTTAGTCATAAAATAACACCCATCTTTACTAGTGCAATATTCCCATCACCAATGTCCCATGGTTATTTTATATTATCTATGGAATGGCACAATACATTGTCCAATGGCACACTACCACTACTGTTGTACAGGCCACAGTAGACTAGTTTAAAGGCAAAATTGAATTATAGAAAACAAAATGAAAGATGAGTACATTGAGAAATTATGACCCAGAGGATGGCAATAATGAAATTTCAAAACAAAAAATAAATATATTACATGTAATAATGAATATGAATTATAATTCAATGCCAAGGCCATCAAGTTTAAAAGAAGGTTAGGAAATAGGCAAATATCAAGGGATCCAGTTGGCAGAAAGTAGAGTAAAGGAACTGGTAATGAATCCCTTTGGGATCCATTTATCTGAGAAAATTGTATCTGATCCCTATTAATAGAATTATTTAGTTTTTGAAACAGGGATAAGCCCACAAGTAGAGAATCTGGACAGCTGCCCAAGAAAACAAGTTTACAAAACTCACCACACTATTATATAAAGAACAAAGTTTGATTTTTCTCATTTAAGTGAGCTAAGGTTCAAAGACAAATACTATGTGGACCACTAATATACCTTTTTGAGTTCCATATATAACTTTGATTCTAGCAAACTGAATTATTTTAACCTTCTTATGCCACTTAATTAGATCTAAACATACAAAAATATGAGAGCCATTTCCTCAAGAAGATAATCAACCAAGATATTAGCTTCAGTTGCAAAATTACAAATAGAAAATTGATGCAGCATGACAACAAGAAACCTCTAACCAAGGTATGCAGTAGTTAAACTTCTGTGAAATAACTGTATAAAACACACTAGAAGAATATGAGAAGGTTTCTCAAATTTTACAAATATATCTCGCTTATAGGCAGGTGTGGCAACATATAGTAAATTATTTAGAAACACATATGCTGAAAATGTTAATGGGATTCTTATACTTACACAATTGAATCAATATTTAATTATTCCAAACTAGAACAATATGTTATATATAGTATGTATAAATTTGTATATATAGTCATCTAGACATATAACATATAGTAATATAAATATGCATAAATTTTCAATACATAAATAGAATATTCCATGAACCCCTATTGTTAATCTTAGAGAATCTTCAAACTGATAATCTATGTAACTACTAATTTGAGTATATGCTAATTTTTGTATAGAAAGCTAACATTTTTCTAACATTTTATTAAATTAGAAAATTTTACTGATTTTACTGATAAAAATCTAAAATGTTTACTGATGAAAATTTTTCTGTATGGTTGACTTATCAAGATTTTTCTTTACTCTAGATTCATCTTGTGGAATAATACAAAATTCATTATACTATTGGTTTTACTCTGTGTTCTACATTGAAAAAGGTTATATAAATTTTCTACAGTTACACTTTTGGTATTTTAATATTTCAGCTTAGAATTTAGAAGAAATATATTCACTAAGTATATGTTTAATAAATATTTACAAGAGAACACAGAAAACTGAATAAGACATGGTTGATTTATTCAAAAGAGATTGCAACCTACGGGGAAAAGTTCTGACTGAAAGTCTCAACAGAATGAAGTGAGTTTAGAATTTATGACTATAGGTAATGAAGGGATTAGGGAATAGAATATTACAGATGACAAAAGTTATAGGCAAAGATTTATTGACATTAGTAAATGACAAGAAGATATTTATTTTGACTGATGTTTATGATTTGTGAAGGAGAGATAAGCTGATTTGATGGCATCTGTCTATGGAGGATAACAAATACAGAGATGGCGATTATACCTTTATTTTTAAAGGTGAGTGCAAGAAAATGTTGCATCTAAAGCAAATATTTAAATTAATTTCAAAGAAAATATTTATATTTTCAATATAATATATAGCTATACATCATAAGAAATGTTGGGTTCAATTAACATACATATAAATATTTAAAATAACATATATCTCAGAAGAAAATTAAACGGAAGACAATAAAAATAACTGCGGAACAAAAATGAAAACATTAAATGAATTTTGTGTGTAAGCAGAAGTTGAAATACAATAAAACAAAAGCAATTTGTGTATGAATTATCTCTGGGGCATTAGGTGGCTCACTAACAAAGTAGATACATGCAATGCAAGTGTGAAGTTGTGAGCTGAATCCTAGCAAGATCTCACATGAAAGATAACAAATCCATCAGGATAGCCAAACTCCAGCACCAAAAACTAAGTATATGTGATCACTACAACTGAAGTGATTGATCCCTTACAAGAACAACTAATACATATAAGCATTATGGCCATGTAATCAATTGAGAGCACATATTCAAGCATCACAAAAAATGTGTAAACCCCAGTGAGTAATATAACCAAACTGTAAGAGAGTAGGACAATTCACAACCCTGGTAAGCATCTCTGCAAGCACTAATAAGTAAACAACCCAGATAAGCACCAAAACTTAGTGCGAATAAGATACCCACGTCTGCCCCAAAGAAATCAATTTGGGGTTTATTTTGGTTTGGGGTCACACCTGGTGAAATTCCGAAGTTATTCCTGACTCTGTGGTCATAGATCACTTCTGGGAGTTTTCAGGGACCATAAAAGATGCTAGAGATTAAATCAAATTAGCTGCATACAAGGCAAACACCCTACATGCTGTACTCTGTCCAGTCCCCTGAATTTAAAAATGATTTTTTTTGTTTGGTGGGGTGGGAGGGTCACACCCTGGAGTGCTCAGGGGTTAACCTGGCTCCATGCTCAGAAATCGCTCCTGGCAGTCTCGGGGGACAATATGGGATGCCAGGATTCGAACCACCATCGTTCTGCATCTAAGGCAAATGCCTTACCATTGTGCTATCTCTCCGGCCCCTAAAAATGATTTCTTTTTTTCTTTCTTTCTTTCTTTCTTTCTTTCTTTCTTTCTTTCTTTCTTTCTTTCTTTCTTTCTTTCTTTCTTTCTTTCTTTCTTTCTTTCTTTCTTCTTTCTTTCTTTCTTTTCTTTCTTTCTTTCTTTTTCTTTCTTTCTTTCTTTTTCTTTCTTTCTTCTTTCTTTCTTTCTTTTTTCTTCTTTCTTTCTTTCTTCTTTCTTTCTTTCTTTCTTTCTTTCTTTCTTTCTCTTTCTTTCTTTCTTTCTTCTTTCTTTCTTTCTTTCTTTCTTTCTTTCTTTCTTTCTTTCTTTCTTTCTTTCTTTCTTTCTTCTTTCTTTCTTCTTTCTTTCTTTCTCTTTCTTTCTTTCTTTCTTCTTCTTTCTTTCTTCTTTCTTTCTTTGTCTCTTTCTTTCTTTCTTTTTTTCTTTCTTTTGTTTTAGAATGCACTGTATTTTTTTTTCTGATTAAAAACATATTCTTTTCCATAATGGCTTACATATCTTTCACAGTAGTATTTTAGATACATATTAACATTGAGTCAGGGGAATACTCATCACCAACTATGTCCTCCCCCCATTCCAGTTCCCTTTCTACAACCCATATACCCAACCATCCCCCCCCGGGCTGCTAGAGTAGGTGGACCCCTCTTTGTCTGGCTTACTATTAGTGATCTCATATCTGTTTGGTCCTGGAACCCTCATTTTCCTTCTATTTAAGAGGCAGAGCTAGAAAAATTGAGGTATGTGGTTTTGTTTGAAGGCAAGAAAAGCAATAGAATGGGGTACAAAATAAGAGGAAAAAAAAAGAAGTCAAAAGTAAAATACACTGAAAATGGGCTGAGTCTGATTTCTAATGGGATTAGAAAAGGTTGAGCAAAAGTTGAATTCATTTGATAATGAACAGAAAACAAAAAAGAAAAGAAAAAAGAAGAGGAGTGAGAGAAAATAATAATTTTAGAGTCATCTTTTAGATTCCCAAAGACACTTGAATTCAAAATTAAGCTGTGTCATTCATAGTTTTTGCTAGAAGGTAGAAAAATATTTAAGATCAAATATTAGATGTATGTATTAAATGTATCAAATAAGTAGGAAACTATTATATCAGTAATTTACTATAATTTATTAAACTATTATCTCAGTAATTTTATAATAATTGATTTATTAATTTCAATGCCACAATTATAAATAATCATTAATCAAGTTAGAAGTATACAACGGGAAAACATACTGTCAATATATATATTTTGGTCTTATATATAATAAATATATATTTATATTATTTTAATATATTATACATTATATAATATATTAAATATATAAATAAATATATATTTAAAATATATAAAATATATATATTTTGGTCTTAAACTTTTTTTTTTTTGGTTTTTGGGTCACACCCAGGGATGCTCAGGGGTTACTCCTGGCTATGTGCTCAGAAGTCGCTCCTGGCTTGGGGGACCATATGGGATGCCAGGAGATTGGACCGCGGTCTGTCTTAGGCTAGCGCTGGCAAGGCAGACACCTTATCTCTAGCACCACCTCGCTGACCCCAATGGTCTTAAACTTTTTAAAAGTAACTTAAATTCTATTGCTTATAGATATAAGCTTTTAAAAGTCATCTTGATTAGGTTTTCATTAAAAAAAATTACCTCATGAACAATAAAGAATTTTTGACATAAAATAATAGTTTGATAAATAGCATGGGGAAACAGATGCATTAAAATAGCCTATGAATCGCCTGTTATATGACTTAAGTGGCCCAACCACAAAGTCTTCCTTTATCTAAGCAGTTTGTGTCCAACAGTATTGTGAAAGAAAGTCTAATTGGAAAGACCAAAAATCTGTATTTAATAAGAAAGGATAACATTATTGATAGTACTAGGTGAAATTGCAATAATTTTATTTTAAATGGTCTATAAATATATATATCAACAATCTATCTCTGGGATTGCCAGAGAGTGTAGTGCATAGAGAGCTTGTCTTTCACCTGGTCAACTTGGATTTTATTATCAAGACTGCCTATGTTTCCTCTGCATTTCACTAAAATTTATCTCTTAGGCCAAGTGAATTCTTTTTCGAATGACCCCAATATTTACTGTGCCAGTGCAGGAGGGAAAAAAACAAAAATACAAAAAGCACAAAACCTTGGTTATTTTTTGATATAAATATATATATTACCTTCATTTATTATTGTTATTATTATTTTTGATTTACCAATCTATTTTGGTCGATTTCTCTGTTTGGGTGTGATTATTGAAAGTGTAGTCCCCAATTATACTTATTTTATTTATTTTTTTTTTCTCTTCCTTTCTTCTCTTTCGTTATGTGCTATGCCATGTTTCTTAATTCAAGACCATGGCGTGATTTTTGTTTGTCTGTTTTTGTTTTATTTTTTTTTCTACTTGTTTGTTTGTTTGTTTTGTCTGCTCTGTGTGGTGCTTATCGATATAGCTGGAGCCCTCACTGGATATTTGACACTTCTTTTGGTACTAGTGGAGTGTTTCACCTACTTTTTCTCCATCTCCCAGATTGATGATGAGAGCCTTTAGAAGGACTCCGCCCATTTTCGGGGTATTAGACTCTTACCCCAGTTTATTGCTTTTTTCTCCTTCAAACAAAACCACGCAACTTGAACTAGCTAGTCCTGACTCCAGATAGAGGGGGAAATAAGGGAGGCATCAGGACCAAACAGGTGCAAGACTACTAAGTAGTGGGTTAGATACAGAGGGGACCACATATTCTAGCCGCCCTGGGGTGAGGGAAAAGGAAAAGGGAGGTAGGATAGAAACGGAGGCGTAGGGATGACAATTTGGCGATGGGAATCCCCCCTGATTTTATGTAAATATGTACCTAAAATATTATTGTCAACAATATGTAAGCCACTATGATCAAAATAAAAATTTATATTAAAAAAAAAAAAGCCCTAGTCTAGGATTGGAGCTACGACCTGCACAACAACCATGATCTCTAGTTCTAGAGGTCTGTCTGAGACATTTGCAACGGAATGGGTCTTCTGGAAACATAACAAAAGACGCTATCTCAGATCCCATCCTAGAATCAGAGCAAAAATCGGGACCACCAACCACAGAAGACAGATTAAAACGACACTGAGGGAACAGAACTTCTAGAACCACAAAGAAAGACTTCATCATAAGTTCCACTCCTTGACCTGTGCAGATACCAAGATCTCTAGATACAGGGACCTGACTTTACCACCCAGGACGGAGCAGAAGTCTCCCATACACCACAAAAGCACCATAGGAAGAGTAAATGAACCCGATAGGAGTCTTTAGTTGATCCCATGACAATGTACTTCAAGAGTGGAGAATCCCTGAATCTTTTAGGCCAAGGGAATTTCTTTTTGAATGACCCCAATATTTATTGTGCATGTGCAGGAGGGAAGAAAAAAAAGGGCAAAAAGCACAAAAAAATTTTATTTATTCATCTAGTTTTTTTCAATTTCTTTGTTTTGGTTTGGCTATTGAAGTTGTTGTCTCCATTTATATTTATTTAGTTATTTTCTTCTTTTCTTTTCTTCCTTTATGTGCTCTGCCACATTTTTTTTTATCTCAATGCCATGGCTTTCATGTGGTGCTTTTTTTTTTTTTTTTTTGGAGTGCTCACTGGGTATTTTATTTGACACTTCTTTTTGTACTGTTGTGGTGTTTCACCTTTTTTTTCCCCCTTAGTCTCTCAAACCTAGGATGAGAGCCTCTAGAAGGACTCCTCCCATTTTTGGAGTATTTGATTTTTTTCCCTGGTTTATTACTTTTCTCTTCTTCAAACGAAACCACATAACTTGAACTATCTAGTTTCGCCTCTCATTTAGAGGGGAGAATAAGGGAGGTACCAAGACCAAACAGGTGTAAGTAGTAAGCTAGGAAAAGAGGGGATCACTTATTCTAGCAGCACCAGGGGTGAGGGAAGAGGATATGGGAGGTAGGAAGGGAATGGAGGTGGAGGGAAGAAAATTCGGTGATGGGAATTCCCCTGATTTTATTTTAATATGTACCTAAAATATTATTGCCGATGATATATAAGCCACTATGATTAAATAAATAATTATATTAAAAAAGCTAACAAAGTATACTTTTTTAAGCTCTGGATGTTTTATTATACATTGATTAAATGCAAAGCAAAATAATTATGGCAGAGTTAATATATCTTGGGAAGAAAGAAATTTCAACAGCTAGAGATCAATTCAAAAAAATTTAACTTAACAGAATAATATAATATGACATTTTCCAAAGTACATTTATTTTGCAATAATTGTTAAGTTCAATATCTTTTTGCCCAGTTAATCTTTCTTTTACTATAGTTACTCAAATGACTGAAATAAACCATTCCACTCATAGGGACTACATTATTGTAGAAAGAGTAATTTTGTAAAATTTCATTATTTAAATTATTATTTATTTTTATATATTTTGTTATATAAATTATTCACTCAATAAATATATTTTCAGATATATTTACATATTAAAAACCTAGTTGTGTAAACAAGTGTCCTAAGGTTCTTAATAAAATGGATAAGAATGCAAGCTACCAAAAACATTCATCTCAGCTAATAATTAAGGTACTGAAGAAATCAGAAATTTAATTTAAAATACAGCAATACAGGCCGGAGTGGTGGAGCAGCAATAGAACGTTTGCCTTGCATGCAGCTGACCTAGGATGGACCAAGTCCCCCTAATTGGGAGTGATTTCTGACCCCAGAGACAGGAGTAACTCCTCAGCATCACTGGGTGTGGCCCAAAAACAAAATAAAAAAATAAAATAAAATACTGCAATGGAGTGACTCAAATACCTATAGGGAGCTATATATTGCATGCATTTAGCATGAAAAATGAATAAAGGGTTATTAAAATACCCTTAACTTATATATTATTTGAGTTGTGAGCCATATCCCTCTGTATTCTGGTCTTTCTCTTTGCTTTATGCTCAGAAATTATTCCTGATAGGACACAGGATACCACTATGTGGTTTCAGGGATGAAAGTTATGTCAGGCATTTGTAAGGCAAGGCCTTTTGCCCTGTACTTGATCTCCAAAACATTCACCGTATTTTTAATTTTTGTATTCATTGCCCTTCCTTATGTTTGTAATGTTTTCATTTGCCTTTTAATTAAAACTTTCCAAAATAATTACAAAAAGACTATTTTATAAGATCTACAATGTTGGTTAATATTATTCTCAGTAATACATACATATTGCCAGACCTTTGTTTTGGAGACTAGGGAACAAGGTGCAGAGGTAATAAGGCAATAATAATAATTCATTTTAAATGCAGACATGTATGCCTTTTTAAATCGCAAATATGAATATGAGTTCGAGGAAGTCAGAGAAGTGTCATTAACATCATCTGAGAAAGTTAGAAACATCTGGAATTTGAAGTGACTATGAATGTCAGAAAAAGAAACAGGTAAAGCAACTCTAGATAGGAAAAGAATAAAAAATACAGAACAGGGCAGGAGTGGTAGCACAATGGTAGGGTGTTTACCTTGCATGAAGCCGACCAGGGATGGACCTGGGTTTGATTCTGGCATCCCATAAGGTTCCCGGAGCCTGCCAGGTTGGATTTTGGAGCTCAGAGCCTGGAGTAACCCCCTGAGAGACACCAAAACAAAACAAAACAAAACAAAACAAAAAACTGCCACACTTCATGAGATGGAGTCTACAGAGAAGAAAAGTTTGTAATGAAGATGTTTGCTTGATCTTGTTCTAGATTAATTTTTTGATATACATAAAAATATTTTTTTAGGTATTTGCCATGATAAAACTTAGATTTTGTTTGTTTGTTTGTTTGTTTGTTTTTTGGCTCACACCCAGCAGCGCTCAGGGGTTACTCCTGGCTCTATGCTCAGAAATCGCTCCTGGCAGATTCAGGGGACCAGGTGGGACACCAGGATTCAAACAACTGACTTTTTGCATGCAAGGCACATGCCTTACCTCCATTTTATCTCTCTGACTAAAACTTAGATTTTTATACTGATATATCTATAACCAGAATGTAGTTTAAAAGAAAGAGATACAAAAAAAAAAAGTACTAATTTATAAGTAATGGCTTAATATAAACTCAAATGTTAGTGACTAAAAAGAAAACATACAAACCAACCACACTAGAAGATCAAATAGTTGTTATAGTGACAGAGTAAATAGAAAATAATAAAAAAAAAGTGAGATATCTATCAACATTATCATTGCCAATAATGATACGCTCTGGGAACTTTGGTAGAGAAAGGGCGTCAATGGTGGTGGATTAGCTCTGATTCAGCATATGTCTAAAACCCAACTATTGAAGATTTTTATAATAACAATGCTCAATAAAAATAAAATAACATAATAATAATACAAAGTCTTGCCTTCTGATATTAATATCTATACTAGTGAAGCAGCTGGATAAAGATAGAAAACTGATTTTTTTTCCTCTGATGGTCTTCTATTTTTAACAAATATTTTATTCATTTTAAAATTTTTATTACAATTCATGTTATTATGAAAGAGTATCTAATTTCATTTTCATATAAATACATCAAATTTAACTCAAATGTAGAAATATTTTTCTTTTAGATCAATTTTAAACTGGTCATTACACTATCTCAAAATCCTGTGCTCAAGATAACAACATATTTATAATATTTGTTTTCTACTTTTAAGTTTTTAGCAATATTATTCAACCCAGTATTGTTTTAAATATGCATACTCTAAAGAGAAAAAAAAGTTAGCAAGTGCTCGGTTTTGTCTATTGAGATAATTGTTTCTGCAAATTTCAGGCAATACTAAATTTCATCTCTTGCCTATATATTAAAACACAAATATTTTTCCCTACTAAACCTCTCAAATGGCTAGTACTATGTATATTTTAAGTCAGTTTGTTAGTCTTATCATCTCTGGATAAAAATAGTATTTTTGATCATTCCTGTGATTCACATACAATAGAATTCTTCTACAAATTTTATCACTAAAATTATCTAAAAAGTTGGGAGACAATTAAGCTCTCATGTATCCACCACTTTTAGGTCTCATAACCTTCAAGTTTTTGCTACATTTCTTCATGAATATCTGATATATTTAGCTTTTTTTTCTTTTCTTTTTTTCTTTTTTTTCTTGTCTCTTTTCTTTTCCTTACTTTTCTTTTTTTCTTTTCTTTTCTCTTCTCTTTTCTTTTCTTTTTTGGATTTTGGGCCACACCTGGTTATGCTCAGGGGTTACTCCTGGTTATGTGCTCAGAAATTGCACCTGGCATGGGGAACCATATGGGATGCCAGGGGATTGAAACACGATCTGTCCTAGGTAAGCCACATGCAAGGCAAACGCCTTAACACTTATGCCACCGCTCTGGCCCCATATTGATCTAAATCTTTTATTTCATTAAAATAAAAACCTATCTTAAGGAAATTAATACTCTTCAGTTATGTATTTTTATGTCAATTTTCTCTAACTTTGATTTATTAATCTGATATCTTCAGTACGGTGATCAGTCTTCAAGTATTCAAAGACAATGGAAACAAAACATTTTTATACATAAGCAAGAGAAAAACTGGTACTGAAAAATAATGATGTATTTTGTATAAAACCCTATCAGCAAAAGTACTGTAAACCAAAGTGCAGAAAAGTATTTTTTTTAAAAAGTGAACTTTTTATTTCTCCTAAACTTTAGTAGGCCTATGAAAACAAAGAACTGACATGCATACCTTTTTTTTACTGTATTTTCTTATCTTTACCTTTAAATAAAAGAGCTTACTAAACCTTGTGCTATTGTTTTTAATGAGTTCATTGGAGATACAATACTCAGAAATATACTTGCTACTGAACTTTTCCTTCTTTGTTTTTCTTCCATTTTTTTAGTTTTTATTTCTACTTTTTAATAGCTTTACTTTTTGTCATCGTGAAACAAATGTATTATGATCAATTATGACCATTTTGTGATGCATTTTCTTTAAATAAATTAAAAAAAAATTCCTCTTGTAGAAGCAGTTGAAGAAAGCATTAGTGGAAGAAAGTGGAATTTGTTAACAGGATTGGTGTTGAAGCATTATATACCTGAAACTTTTTCAATAAAATAAAATAAAATAAGTAATATGAATATAAATATATTTAAATATTTAAAATATTTGAATATATTTATATATTTAAATATATTCATATTTATATTACTTATCTTATTTATTTAATATAAATAAATAAATACATTATATATTATATATTTATAAAATAGAATAATATAATATAATATATTACATAAATATACATTATATAAGTGTATAATATATGTATATAATGTATAATATATTATATAATATATGATAATATATAAATAAATATATTTAAAATATGAATATGAATCATAAAGTCTTGCCTTCTTATATTAATATCTTTAAGAGTGAAGCAGCTGGAATAAAAACAGGAATTTGTTTTTTCTCTTTGGATGGCCTTATGTATTTTACTCCATTTTAAAAATGTATAAATCTATAACTAGTCAGTGATTATATAAAACATCATATTTAAATATATAATAAATAAATTTATAAAACTAAAAAATAAATCTAAGTAGGGTATTTTTCAAATGTGTATCCTAGGAAGTAAATAGAGTGAAAAATCCTTAATTGATCGTAAACTATGTGAGCGAACACTATATGATAAGAATGAACTTATTCGGGCCGGGCGGTGGCGCTAAAGGCAAGGTGCCTGCCTTGCCAGCGCTAGCCTTGGACGGACCGCGGTTCGATCCCCCGGTGTCCCATATGGTCCCCCAAGCCAGGAGCAACTTCTGAGCGTATAGCCAGGAGTAACCCCTGAACGTTACCGGGTGTGGCCCAAAAACCAAAAAGAAAAAAAAAAAAGAATGAACTTATTCACATAAGGAATGATCTTTTACAAGTGATAATTTTTATTGCAGGGTGCTAATTAAGTATCCACTTTATGAAAATATATCTAATGATTATGAGTAATCATAATTAACTTTCTGAAAACAAATACTATAAATTTTAAAGCTGTTGAAACACAGATGCTAAACACAAGGTATTCTTTATGACTGAAAACAATACCACAGTTTCCCACACTTGACATCTACCTGTGGTCATTTCCTCTTGATTGCCTGTAAAATGAAATTTATAATTTTGTTCCTTCTTACTGTTGAAGTTAGAGTGTGTTGTTTATGAAAGCATGTATGTAGTAATTTAATATTTAAGAATTAATTCCGAATGTATAAAGAATATCCATTAAGTAAGTTTCAAGTAATATTTCATATTAGGATCTACTTTTCTATTCTATCTGCCCACTTAGGAACTACTTTTTATCAAATTTTGATACCTTTTAAAGTGCTGGATCATATAAAATTGAGAAGTTGATACCTTTTAAAGTGCTGGATCATATAAAATTGAGAAGTTACTTTTCTGATTTTGTTTCACATGCAAAACAATATCATCAAAGTGAGGGACAGAGAGATAGAAAAGAGATTAAGGCAATTGTCTTGCATATGGCTGATCCCCTTTCAATACCCACAATAGCATTAGTCCTCCTAAGCACTACCAGAAATGATATCTGAGCACAGATCCTGAAGTAAACCCTGAGCTTTGCCAGAGATGGCTCAAATGTTGAACTCCCCAATTCCAAAATAAATTTCACAAGTTAGGTCAAAAGGCTAGGGTTTTACCTGCATTTGTCCTGGATTGCAACCTTTATGCAGTTTCTTGAACCAAAACAATGACAAACAAATATACAAATAGAGAGCAAAAATCATTTGAAAGTGAAAAGAGTACTAAGGAACCATAAAGTTGGAAAATAAAATATACTAAAACTCTGCAAAAAATATAACAAGTTTCTAAAATGAGTTGCAATGTCTCATTTAGTCTTATCTCTTGGCTGCTATATAAATGTCAAATAACAATAACCCTGTCCCCTAATGGAATTATTGCTAGTATATAGTAATTCATACAAAAGATTTCAGTATCTGGAAAAAAGAGGTCCCCTCTGTGTCTAGCTTGTTGTAGATTGGGTATTGATTCTTTTGTCTTTGAAATTTCTACCAACTTTTAATAATAAACTATGGTCTGACCATTCAAGAAGGTAAGAATGCAAAATAAGCAATATTTATAGATAATGAACTACTTAAAAGGACACAATTGCATACCAGGTATTAAAACTACCACATATAAGCACTGCATCATGAAACAACAAACTCATATAATTCAGAAAAAACGTTTAAATCCTCTATTTGATACATTCATGTAATAAATTATTATATTAAATATTAAAATTAATGAGTAAAATAGAATTACATTTATTGTTTACCCTTGAACAAAACATTAGGAAAGTAATAACTTCAGGCATAAATAAGGCATGAGAAACTTAGAAATCCCAAAAATGTGTAAGAAAATTGATGATACACTTATAAAATTGTAAATTAGTCCGGATTAAGATAAATTGTAATGTACTCACTACTTAACAAGTTTTGCTTCTGTTTTAAATAAATACAGCTTGTCTTGCCTATAAACACTCTTGCAAGATGGTTAATATGTATCTGTGAAATGAACTATGAATGGAAAGTAATGACTAAAACTTGTATGGTAGAAGTTATAACAAATTTAACTACAAAGTAATTTGATCTATAAAAAATTATTCACAGAAATGTAATGGTGAGAATAGATTTCAATTATATCTTGAAATAAGTCCATAAGTAGTAAGATAATTGCTTTAAGCTTCCTTTTAGAGAATGTATTGTTTTGTCTGTGTCAAAGGGAATAAATTCTACAAAATATTAAAGGAAATGTATGTAGGTCTAGTGTATAATTAATAATTAAAAAAGTTGTAGCTTTCATTTAAATTAACCTTTTAAGTACTCAACATATTGTCTCGCATGCTATAATAAAGGAAGAAAGCTATAATAAAACTCCCTTTCTTAAAGGAAATTAGAGAGAAATAAAATCATTAATGTACCAATGGTAATAAGGAAGGATTATTGCTCTTATAATTTGCATTTAAGTTATTTTCACATATAGAGTGATGAAACATCATGAGACAAGATTGTTTTACGTTTTTATCAACACCAACAATATGCCTTAATATACATACTGTCAGTGAAGAAAATTTAATATTAATCTCTCTGAATTTTATGCTTTCATTGTATGCCAACTATTTCAGAGTTACTGATTACACAAGAGAAAGTTTTTATATCCAATTCATTTATTTTGCCTTTGGTTTCTACTCTCTGTAACACTTTAGAATTCTAAGCACTCTTTAATCTCAATGGACCTTGTTAGAGTTAGTAGCAATCAGGTTCAGTTATCTGAGATGGAGCACTCATAAAAGTTAGTAGTCCTAGATCTCAGTAGGCTATTTTATGCTGCATAGTCAGTTTGTAAAGACACCTTTTCACCTGACAAAGAAAGGGGCACTTTCATCCCATTGATAAATCAATATGAAACAGTATGGGGCAGCAGCTGGGACCAGGTGACTCTCACATCTATTGGTCATGTTTAACAAAAGAATTGTTTAAGCATTTCAAAGATCTGGTTTCCTATATGGTGAAATTCAGATTTCTCCCCAAGACAGACTGTTTCAATTTAAATGACAGAAACTATACAGAGCCTCCATACACAATCCACTTCCTCTCCTTGCATATAAGTGATGATGATAATAATTGGAATGACAAGTTATTTAAAATTAAAGAGAAAAACAGTACATCTTACAGGGGTTGTGGCTCCAAGTTTTGGGAAAAGGCCAAACATATGGAAAGAGAACGTTTAATACCAGCAATCAATGACAATTTTAAAAAAGACAATGACTATGTAACTACAATTTAAGGCTTATTATTCTTTTAATTACCATCCTGAGGCTTTCCGGAGGGAAAGTTGTCACTAAACCTCTGCTATCCTTAATAACAAAAGACTCATTGGAATTTATTATGACTTCAATGTATCAAGTTTATGATACATTTATAAGACCAACTTTTCCTTTGTTTTGGGGGGGCACCCCATCTGTGATGAGGGCTATTACATTAAAATCTCAACTGTGGTTTAAGGATATGTATTCCTCAGCCCAGTGTTGTAGCTGCCAGAAAGTTGCTCTAGCCTTTTGACTTAATACCTTGGCCCCACAATCTTATATTTTTGGCTATCTAAGGAGAATTGAGAAACACCATATTTATTTATAAGGCATAAACAAAGAGAAATGATACAGCATAATATGGCTCTTGAGTTCATATACTTATTTTTATAACTTGGTTTTATTGATTATGGGCTTTAACTACAAGCAATGTTAAAATGTACATTTCAGTAAAAATAAAATATCTTGGCTATAAGAAGAATGAGGAATAAGAATAAATTTTTATTTGAATTCAATATTGTTAATGCAACTTGCATGTACATACTCTTTATTCTCCCTATAGAGGTTGCTCTCTAAATTGAAATGTCATTGTTATACTTTTATAAATCAGAAGTGCTAGTTCATGTATATTTTATTATCTTTACCAATCCTTTTAGGACATAATTAAATGCAAACAAACAAAAAAGAACTAACTTGAATCAATGTGTCCTTCGGAATGACATATCCTTCATACCTGTGAAGCCATCTCATCTGTTCAACAGTTGCATTCATGCTCATAAATTTGACAAGGTTGGTTGATTCCTTTCCAATTCCATTTACATTTAGAAATATGTAGCCATATAACTTTTTCTATTAATTTTTAAAGTGCTTCAGTTAAGATGTAAAGCAAAATCACCTGTTTCAGAATATGTTAATAGTCTCTATTATCTTTGTACATCACCACGGATGTAAAGCTTCTGAAAAGAAGATGAAATATAAAGACTGATTTTGTTGTATTTAGAAGACTAAATTTAGAAGAGTGTTTTAGTTAGGATGCTGAGCTGCTGTCACTAGAATCATCTTTCACTCACCCACTCAAGCCAATATATGGATAAAATGATTCATCACTTCAATTCTACAAGCCATTATTTCTAATTAAAAACTACCCCATAAATATCTATTTTATTGTGACATGTGTGGTAAATAAATTTAAGTCATCAGTAAAACACTCACCAAGAAAATTACCTTAGAAATTACTCCATTTCCAAGTGTATCTATCTAATTAAAATGACTTCTTCCCATTCATATTTAGAACAATAATTTATAATAACTTAAGTATCTGAATACCCAATGCAAGGGAAGTGTGTTCCTAATTTTTAGAACATACTGCATCATGAACAGAAGTCAGTTTTTAACTATTTATTGGTTTTTACATCTCTATTGAGCTGCTAGATTCATATAAAATATATTAGATTACATAAATGAATATATTTCTCCAAATTTAAATAATCACAGAGAGGGGAAAATTCAGCTCATTAACTTCTATTACCATAATGTTACTGCTCATTCATAATATATCAAAGTTATATAATACATGAACGCATGTACTCATAATTATTATGAGCACTCTCTGTGTTCTCTAAAAATAAAGATCTTAACTTGTTGTTTACCTATCCTTTCTTTTCTAGAGAGACAATATAATTCAGTAAAAAGAACTAGGAGTTAGTATTTTCTTTAGATACAAATCTGAATCTTTGCCATTTACTGAAGATTTCTTAGGGCAATTGAATTCCCATTGCCAAATCTCAATTTTAAATCGTCATGCTTCAGTTCCTTTTATTTCCTCTGCTCCTGAGTAGATTCTTACACAGAATATTGTATGAGTGCCTCCCAATATTTGAAGATATTAAATATCGATGCTAGGATGTTTTAGATATAATTTCTGTGATTTGACAATATTATGTTCCTCTAAATCTAATTCAATAATATGTTCTAGAAATGGTCTCCTCTTCATTTCCATTAAATCTCTAGTCAGTGTTCACTTCTTAGTTTTCTCTAATAAGTTCTTTTTTATTTGTTTATTTTTTTGGCCACATCTGGTAATGCACAGGGGTTACCTCTGGCTATGTGCTCAGAGATAGCTCTTGGCTTGGGGGACAATATGGGACACTGAGAATCAAACCATGGTCTGTCCTAGGTCAGCCGCATGCAAGGCAAACACCCTACTGCTGAGCCACAGCTCCAGCCCCTCTAATAATTTCTCAACTTTTTTTTTTGTTTTAAATAGCTGTATTCACTCAAATCATAGTATTTTTTAAAGTGTGTTATACTTCCTCATTATCCTCTTCTTGTTTGCTTCTGGGCCTCCACTCATAGTTTTTAGCGGTTACTCCTGGCTCTGGACTCAGAGATTCAGCCTGGCAGTGTTTGAGGTACCATATGGGATGCCAGGAATAGAAATCTGGTCTGCTGCAAGAAAGCAAACACCCTACACATTCTTCTTCTCCGACCCCTTCCTCTTTACATTACAGCTGCTCTAGATAACAAATTGTATATCTTACCTCCTTAGTCTGCTTTGCTCTGATGTTTTAAGAAATGCATTTCAAGTGCAAAGTGAACAAAAAAAAATGACTTTCAAATCATGTGACAAACCTGGAGTATCCAAGGAAGACAATCCTTTAATAATCTTTCTTTTAAATTTCCTGTGTTTTAAATCTTTTAGAAATCAGAAGCCACACTATAAACTTTGCAAGTTTTAACAACTTCAATCTTCAACATATTCCTATACACATACTACTGCAAAATTCTTGAAAACTTATCTAACTAGTAACATCACCATTCTTGAATCATTTCTATTTCTAAAGCTTTGTGAACTTTTGTTCGGTCCTTGATTACATTCCATTCTGCTCGCAGACAAATTTAACTATGCCACTTCATTAAGTTAAAATAACTTAATATTGATGTAGTGGAAGGTTCATATCATAATATGTTCATGAAATCAACACAATGCACCTTTGCAAAACAATACCTTTCAATTCTCTTCACTTTGAATTCAATTTTCCATGAAATATCATAAAATCTCATGTAATCTTTTTTTTGTTCCAAATTTCCTTAAGTTCTGTTTTCATCTGCTCTATCTCTACCTGGTTATTATTAATTTAAACTGTTCAAACGCCACCAACTCAGACATGAAATAGACTTTCTTTCAATTTTTAAAAAGTTGTCATGCCTACACACAAGTTATCTAAATTTAAGAAAATATTATACTCTTTAATCACTCAGTAAAGCTTCTCCATAATATAAGGTCAGGAATCTCCATTTCATCTAACTTTATGAATATCAAATTTCAAAGTGAAATTATTAATTTTTTCTTTTATAACCAAAATGAGCAGCAATTCATAATTTTTATTCGTTGCAATATCTGCTATAAATTTGAATGCATTTTCTTTTCTTTTTTTTTTTAGTTTGAGGGCCACACCCACTGACACTCAGGGGTTACTCCTGACTATGTGCTCAGAAATTGCTCTTGGCTTGCGGGACCATATGGAATGCCAGGGAATAAATCTGCCGTCTGTCCTAGCTTAGCGCTTGCAAGGCAGAAGCTTTCCCCTTCCACCAGCACTCTGGCCCCACTGAATGCATATTCTTTTGTGTGCACATGTTAATATATAATTTTAAGTTATTCATTAAACATAAAATGTGACCAAAATTGTATTAAACTGTTTCCATAAAAGTAAGACTCTATTATCATTCTTTTTTTTTTTTTTGGTTTTTGGGCCACACCCGTTTGACACTCAGAGGTTACTCCTGGCTATGTGCTCAGAAATCACCCCTGGCTTGGGGGGACCATATGGGACGCCGGGGGATCGAACCGCGGTCCGTTCCTTGGCTAGCGCTCGTAAGGCAGGCACCTTACCTCTAGCGCCACCTTCCCGGCCCCTCTATTATCATTCTTAAATGAAATAACAAATAAAGATAATTATATCAACATCCAATACTGGTCTCTCCTTTTAGGAAAATATCTCAGTCAAAAAGTGTATTAAATTTTCTGTGTTTTCTAAATGTTTTAGAAACTTCAGTACAGACTTTAATATGATTCCCCGTAATAACCCTTTTTGTCTGATATTTGTGTATGTATAAACAAAATGTGTTTGTGAATATGTTTGTATATTTTAACAAGCATGAATGACATTTGTCACAAGCTTTACTAAAATATATTGAATTAAAAATACATATATGATAGTATTTGAATTTTGTACTTAAAATCTACAAGAAACCTTTCTGGAAACTCAAAAGTGATTTAGAACAGTTACTTAGAAACTTTTCTAAGAAGGTTACTATATATTCATTTGAACTCTAATGTTCTCAAGGTTATCTTATTTGAGATAGTCTCAGAACCCCACACTCTCAACATAAATACACAAACGACTACTAATTGTATTTTTAAAGCATGAGCAGAAAGAAAATGCAAAGCAGTAATACATTACATGTTTTTGTTGGAGCAGATTTTCTTCAGTTTATCATATACAAATATTTACATTGACACAAAGTAAGGTGATTAAGATACTATTTAGGAAAGGGGTTTATGTCACACCAAATGGTGTTTTAATATTTTTCCTTGCTCTCTACTCAGTGGTCACTTTTCTTCTTGCTCAGGAACATATATGTGCAGTGAAAGAGTCCAAAGTCTTGTCAGCTACATGCAAGAGACTCTTACTTCTTCTATTATAACCCTGATTCAAATTTGAAAAATATTAATAAAGGTCTGAATATTCTGGTAGAATAAATAGATGTTACCAAGGAATAAGCCATTCAAGAAAGCATTATTAAATTTAAAAAGGTGACAGAAAAATTAGTGTCAAATTAGACATTTGTGAATACTGTATTTGCAGGTGTATAAGATGTCTGGGTGTATAAGACGACCCCCTAATTTTGCAGTTAAAACATAGGCTTAGGCCTATATTCGCTGTATCAAACAGAACGTTCCTGTACTGCAACTGTATGTACCACAGTAAGCCAATCACAACAAGCAAAGTTTCAACGGTTATACTGTAATAGACTTCCTCTCTGACTGGCCAATCTGAGCAGGCTTTTGACAGTGTATATCTGGGTCCAGAACATTGTCTAATTTGCATGCATAAAAAGCCTGCTTGGATTGGCTGAGTTAGAGAGGTGGTCCAAGCAGCCTTGCAGTGATTGGTGCAGGACAGAGTTGGAAAATTCGTTTTGTGGCAATATTCAGACAATTTTTGTTTAGCGGCATATTGAAACATTTTTCGGGATGTACTCGGCTTATAAGACGATCCTGATTATCGGTTGACTTTTTTTTTTGTTTAAAAAGTCGTCTTATATGCCAGAAAATACGGTAAATTTGATTAGAATTTTAAGGAAGTAACTTATCCCAATGTTAGTATATTCTTGTTACTTTGACAAAAGGAAAAATCAGTAAAGTCAGCATGTGTTGACATGGAAGACCAATAAATACTTATGATGTAATCATAGTAAAGTATCCAAATGTGATTTCTTGATAATTTTTGTATAATGTATACATATATTAATTATAAATTAGTATATTATTAGTTTTAAGAGTATAAACTTATAAGACAATTTTAATATCTTTATTTAGCATCACAGCATGTAGAAGTATTGTTCCTGTTTTTAATATGGAAAATCACAAGTAAAATAAATGTCACCAAAGCAATAATAAATAGTTCTTTCTAAATGTGTCATGCAGATATAAAATATTCTATTTGTTTATACTATTTTTAGATCTAGTGTTTTTCACATGCATCTTATTTGATCTTTACAGCAATTGTGTGAATTTGTTAGTAAGATGGCACTTGCCAGTTTTATAGGAAACTGATAACAGACAAGTATTTTGCTGTAGGTTCTTAAGTGACTGAGATAACACATGAAATCAGAACTTCAACTATCATGCCAAAATAGCCTGAGTGGGAATTCTCATTTGATGTGCAAATTTCTTATTTGAGACAGGTGGGAGAAAAAGAGAGTTTGAAATTAATAAACAAATGTCAAATTTACCAATAAATAAGTGGTTATTATCTTTTTCACCTTAGCCATGACATTTATTCATTTATTAATCTCTTTATATATAAAAACTAACAAAAATATTGTTTCTCTATAAAGTAATTTATTCCAAGCATGATAAAATATGTAGAAAAAAGCACTAACCAATATGTGTTTGTGAAAGTTAAAATATTTTGTCTCTTAATCAGTATATCTAACAAATAATAGTGCTATTTCTTAATATAAACTCTACAAAAATGGATGAATAATATATAAGGTCTGCCTTAACATTTCTTTTTTTTTTTTTTTTTTGGTTTTTGGGCCACACCCGTTTGATGCTCAGGGGTTACTCCTGGCTATGTGCTCAGAAATCGCTCCTGGCTTGAGGGGACCATATGGGACACCAGGGGATTGAACCGCGGTCCGTCCTACGCTAGCGCTTGCAAGGCAGATAACTTACCTCTAGCGCCACCTTCCTGGCCCCCTGCCTTAACATTTCTAACAGTATAGACACACAAACACATCATATTGCAAAATATTTGCATTAATTTATATTAATTTTTGGAGGAAATAGAGGAGCACACCTGGCAGTACTTAGGGCATACTCCTGGCTCTCCACTCAGATGTCAACTTTTAACAGTCCTTGGTAACATATATAGTTGACAGCAACAAAATAGGATTCAGTGCATGCAAGGCAATTCTCCTATAGGTTATCCTACATTAGATTATTTTACACATCTATATTATATTTCTATAAAATATAAAAAATACATAGTCACAATACTATTTTAAAATTTTACTTGCATATATAAAAGATATATTATCTTTGGCAGAGATGTAATTATGTCATATTCTGCTCTCCTTCAACCTTTTTACCTTATATGGGCCTTATACATACATTTTTTATCACTCTGGTTGTCATCTAGTTAAGACAAACTTGAAATATATGACACAGGGTTTATTTTACAGTAAAAAAAATAAATATACCACAGAAGAAACAGAAACAGATGGCATCAACATTTTATCTTAGTAAGATACATGTTTTGAAGACAAAATCAGGTCAGATCAGATGTATGTCAAAGTTTGGAATATGCTCATTGTAAAATATAAAAGTATTATCATCTATAGAAGACTTCTTATATATTAAGGTAACTCAATTTCTTTGAGCACATGACTAGATTTATCTCTAAAAGGAGATTCACTACAATTCGATTAGATAGGCAAGATCATAAGGCATCATTGTGTATAAATGAAACAAAATAAAAGTTGCCACAAAGTACAACATCTAAAACACCTATAAAATATATCATTCTTAAATAATTGTAGTGAGTCTTTTTCAATGTATGTTTAATTTTAAACCACATACACTGACAATGACTGTCCATGTGAGATATAATATTGATGTTGAAAAAAAAGTATCTTGACTTCAGAGATATCATGTATAATATGGCTCCACTGGTGAATAGAAAAAGGGCAAAGTTAAACAAACAGTATTTCTTCAAAATAAGAGATTTTTGTATTGTAACTGAAAGCATACCTAAAATAAATTTTAAAATACCCCCACGGACTAGGAGAAAATTTTGTGCATCAGTAACCAAAAGAGCTAAGTATTCTGAACACATAACAAATCACAAAATTTCAAAATTTACTTCAAAATAGGAGAGAGGTAATAAATAGACAGTTCCTCAAAGATCATATAGAGATACTCAAAATATCCATCACTGATAAAGCAAAAAACAACAGTAAGTGCTAACAGGGAAAGGAAGGAAGGAAGGAAGGAAGGAAGGAAGGAAGGAAGGAAGGAAGGAAGGAAGGAAGGAAGGAAGGAAGGAAGGAAGGAAGGAAGGAAGGAAGGAAGGCAGGCAGGCAGGCAGGCAGGAAGGAAGGAAGGAAGGAAGGAAGGAAGGAAGGAAGGAAGGAAGGCAGGAAGGAAGGAAGGAAGGAAGGCAGGCAGGAAGGAAGGAAGGAAGGAAGGAAGGCAGGAAGGAAGGAAGGAAGGAAGGAAGGAAGGAAGGAAGGAAGGAGAGAAGGAAGGAAGGAAGGGAGGAAGGAGGAGAGGGTAAGGAAAGAAAAGGAAGGAAGGAAGGAAGGGAGGGAGGAAGGAAGAGAGGGAGGGAGGAAGGAAGAGAGGGAGGGAGGGAGGAATGAAGAGAGGGAGGGGAAGAGAAAGAAAGAAAGAAAGAAAGAAAGAAAGAAAGAAAGAAAGAAAGAAAGAAAGAAAGAAAGAAAGAAAGAGAGAGAGAGAGAGAGAGAGAGAGAAAGAAAGAAAGAAAGAAAGAGAGAGAGAGAAAGAAAGAAAGAAAGAAAGAAGAAAGAAAGAAAGAAAGAAAGAAAGAAAGAAAGAAAGAAAGAAAGAGAAAGAGGAAGAAAGAAAGAAAGAAGAAAGAAAGAAAAAACTAAGAAAAAGAAGAGAGAAAAAGAAGGAAAGAAGGAAAGAAAGAAAGAAGAAAGAAAAAAAGAAGAAAGAAAGAAAGAAGAAAAAAGAAAGAAAAAGAAAGAAGAAAGAAAGAAAGAAAGAAAGAAGAAAGAGATAAATAAATAAGAAATAAGGAAAGAAAGAAAGAAAGAAAGAAAGAAAGAAAGAAAGAAAGAAAGAAAGAAAGAAAGAAAGAAAGAAAGAAAGAAAGAAAGAAAGAAAGAAAGAAAGAAAGAAAGAAAGAAAGAAAGAAAGAAAGAAAGAAAGAAAGAAAGAAAGAAAGAAAGAAAGAAAGAAAGAAAGAAAGAAAGAAAGAAAGAAAGAAAGAAAGAAAGAAAGAAAGAAAGAAAGAAAAAGAAGAAAACCAAAAAACTACTCTGGTGGAACTTTACTAGACTCAGCCACTCTGTAAAAGACAACTTGAAGATAACTCAAAATTGAAGATACAATTTCTATTGACCTTGGAATTCCATTTTTGATCATCTCTCCAACAAAAAGAAAAATAATAATATCTGGGAATACTTACACTTATTGTCATTGTAGCATTATTTATCATAGTCATTATCTGGAAATAAATTTTTGATAATAGCAAGTAATTAAATAATATAATTGTGGTATATATATATATATATATATATATATATATATATAATTGTGGCAAAAAAGATACTACTAAGCCATCAGAAAAGATGAAATGTCTAATAGGAATTAAAAGAAATTATTCAACTTGAAATAAGAAGAAAAAAATAAAAAAAAAACACAAGATGATCTTACTCCTTTCCAAGAAAAAGGAAAAAGGGTTTGGATTATACAACCACAAATGGAAACAATCCTGAGGTAAGGTCTATTGAAACTTGAATTGTGATGTAAAAGTTTTGGCTGGGGGTGGAAGTTTGGGGGAGGTTGGAAAGAAAGGAACTTTGGATAACTGTAGAAACATTGGCACTTTAGTAATGGGTATGTTATAGCAGCAAGGAGAGTATAAAACTGCACTATTGCATAGTTGTACAATTGTACTATTGTAGCATTGTAAACTAAAATAAAGAACAGATTTCTTAAAATCGTATCAGTCTCATTAAACATAACTGAGTGGGATACTTAAAAAATATTTCTATATCTAAACAAACACAGTCTTATCTGTTAATGAGATATGCTTGCCAAAATGTCATGTTGATTCATAATGTTATGAATGATAGTCAAGGTATCAAACTGAAGCTACAAAACTAGGATGGAGGCAGTAGGAATGTGGATATTCTGATAGTGGGATAGTGGGGCCTTATTATAGAATGAAAGTATAAAATAATATGAAAAGTGTTTCAAATTACATCCCCTCAATCAAAAATAACAAATGGCAAAATAAAATGTACACGGAGAAACAAAATAATATGATAGGTAAGGAAAAAAATTCATTTTGTTAAATTTAGACATAATCCTAGCAGGAAAGCATCTTCTTAACTGCTTCAGTTTATAAAGTCCCGAATCCAATATAGTACAGTATCACTTCAAAATACAAGTAAAAGTAATCCCAAGAACCAAAATGCTATTAGTGTGACCATTATAATATATTTGTATATATATACATATATATATATATGTATAAGAAAAATGTCAGTCATTTGAATGTTAGGGATGGTCCTAGAGGATGCTGTGATTAGTTATCATATTTGGTTGTTAAAAAATTAACGAAAACCACAAAAAGTTCACACTAAAAAAACAAATGAATGGTTTCCATAAAGTAAGGGAGTTGAGAGTGTTTGAGTAAGAGTAAAGAGAAGTCAATCATATAGTCAAGAAAGGTATAGACTTCTAATGGTGAATAAAAATATTATATAAATATTAACTTATAATGAATCACACATGGAATATCTATAACATAATAAGGCAGTGTTGATTTAATAATTATTTTAAATTCAACAAATCATTACTGAAAACTTTAACTGGTCTATATGACTGTATATGGAATCTGATCTCTTGACATATTGCCTCATTAGTAAAAGGTTTATTTCAAACAAATATTTTCCACCGATGCTCAAAGTCCAATCTCTCCTTCATTGTATTTAAGTAAATTTGAGTAATTTAAGTAAAATTTAATAAATCTTCAATCACATCAAAATACTTCTATTTTACGTAAAGTGAAAATTAAGAGTTTTAAGTTAGTTTACTATCATTCTGGTTAATATAATTGCCAATTTTATAAATTTTCTCCACAGTCATAAAATAAACCTAAGAAAACATAATTCTAATCTAGGCTTCTAATCTAGAATCTTACAAAAATTAAGGAACTTTTTAATGCAGACTGTTGTAACCCATCCGTTAAAATATATCCAAATTATTTTAACAACTCTAGTGATAAAGTACTTGGTTGTTAAAAACAAAAATATCAAGTTTATTTGAATTCTCATAAAACATTTAAAGATTATTTGAAAAATTACCAGTTGATTTTTTTAGTCACTATTTGACCACCAACCAGTCACTACATTATTCCCTTCTCTTTAAATTATTACTACTAGAATTTAAGCAGTTAGTCAAATATAATGTTTAAAAATATTATCTGTACATGCCCTGAACAAAAGAATATTCAATGATTGTTTTTTTATCATGACATATTTAAATAGAATGAAATATAGTATACCGTGATAAATTCAAGTAGTTTTTGGTGTCCATATATTTTAATTTTAGAAGAAAAAGGTTTTCAGTATCTTTTAGAATGAATGATAAGTGTTGCTAAATTTATGTCACTAGCATAGAAATATTTAAACACTAAATATTTTGGCATTTACCATAAATAATAATTTCTTTGATTGTCATATGTTTTCAGTCAAGATCGAGATAGACATATGTTAATATTATGTATGTAAATAAATTAACAATTTCAAATCAACACATTATACATTGTAACAGATTATTTGGAGGGCACTGCTAGCTGTTCAGGAATTACTCCTGGCTCTGAGTTCATTAATGATATATATATTAATCATATATGACAGAGCTTAGGAGACTATTTGAAGTGCCACAGATCGAACTCCTGTTATTAAGTGAAATGAAAACTGTATTTATTTATGATCTAAATGAAAATTTAAGAAGTTAAATTGAAAAATGAAAGTGTTAATTGTTTATATAAGTGTATTGAATAAATCTGGAAAAATGCAAGGAAATAAGAGAAAAATAAATGTATAGAAATCAAATTAACATAGTAAAGTAACAATTCTTAGAATAATTATGTGAAAAGTAGAGGAAAATGAGTAGAAAAAGAATTACTTAGTTTAATATATTATTGGAAAGACACATCAATTTTCCTTTCCTGTTGTTCTAAATTAGGTAAGTCACTTTTCTTTGTCTTCATACAATTGCGGAAATTACGGCTCACAAAAAGAGTTAGTATAATAATATACATGGCCGATGCCAGAGAGACAAAACAGGAGTTATGACCCTTGCCTTGCACACAACGGGCCTTAGTTTAAATTATCAACAAATTATTTGACCTCTAAGGGCAATATAAATTGCTCAGGTTCATACCTGAGCAGAAAAAGGAACAGCTGCTGACATCAGTAGGTATGGGCCAAAAACACATTTAAAAAGTTAAATTTAAAAAATAATTAAATTTAAAAAGTAATAACAAACACTATAAAGACTTTGAAAATAGTTGCTTGCATTGTGTTATATGAGATAATTTTCTTTTTCAAAAAATATTAAATTTGTGCAAAAGTAATTTCTCTGGAAATACTACTGGTGTATGATTATAGTATCAAAATAATAAATATTTGATATTCAAATCTAATGTCCCAAATAACCAACATGATTAAAAAGTAGAGAAACTATCTTTGGAAACTTTATCAAACACCATTTGAGAAACTGTAGAGAAAGGGTTAATGAGCATGCTATGCATGCTAGCACTCCAAATTCAACAGTTTTCTCCCTCCTCCCACCAAAAGCTTTCTTAAGAAAAGAGACTTTTCTTGAGAAAATGGCTGCCACAAGGAGCTGAAAATGTCCTATAGCACTGCCTACATGACCCTAAAATGAAAAGTAAATAAATAAATAATGCACAATATATTTGTGTATTTTTAAAGATGTGTTTATGAACCTTTACAAATTTTAAATAAATTTAAATAAAGTATTTATTTTATTAAATAAAAAATTTAAATAAAGTAAATAAATAAATAATGCACAACATATTTGTGTATTTTTAAAGATGTGTTTATGAACCTTTACAAATTTTAATTAGATACCATTAAAGGCAGTTTGAAAACATGCTGTTAATAATCCCATTTTACCCACTAGTAAATTAGCTACCAGAGTCTTTATCCATGTAATGACTTCTGCACAATTTATAAATGTTTCAGAGTCTATGGATAACTTCAGAGATAATTTTCTAACTCAGATTATTTCTGTCTTGTTTCATTTCCTAGAGTTGATGAACTTAAGCACTAAATATAGTTTAGGGCCAGAGAGATAGCAGAGTATGCAGGGCAATTTGCCTTGCATGAGGCCAAGTTGGGTTCATTTCCCCTACATCCAATATGGTTTCCTGAGCCTGCCAGGAGTAATTTCTGAGCATAGAGACAGAATTTACACCTGAGTGCTAGATGTGGTCCCAAAACAAACAAATAATATATATATGTATTATTTATATATATATAAAGATATATAATTAAAGAATATACTGTATATATATTTTATAGTGTTATAAAATTTTAAGTTAAAATGTGTATTTATGTGTACATATATACACAAATATATGTAGATATATATATACATGGATTAACTTAAAATACCAAAAGAGGCTTTAAAAGCAAAAATAGTTATGATAGCAAAATGAAAAGGATTTTCCATTGCCAAATATAGGTAAATTATTAGTCAAGTACTACATACATTAAATAAGTAATTCCAATTTTTTTCAATATAGATATTAACAGATTTGTTCCTTGTTCTAGTTTATTAGTATCAATACTCAATTGATGTGAAAGAATGATGTAAAGATATAAATAATGAAAATGAGAATTATCTATATTTTTCACATTTAAAGAGGAAAAACCCCACATAAACCTTTCACTCTTGATAATTTTCTTCATTATTCAATTGTGATTCTTACATTGTCTGAAGAAGCAATTTGCTAAATGAATAAATGGGAAAAAAAACTTTCCATTAAGAGAAAGGCACTACATATGGAAAAATTAAAGCAATGCAGTCAGTACCTTAATGGAAAAATTATTGATATAAAATATCCTTTAAAAATTGTCATACTAACATATTACAAAAGCACTTCTCATCAGAGGAGCATGTGATTTCAAAATTTTTCACTGATAGGAAAGCATTAAGAATGGTGAGAATCTTTCATTATAAAATCCATATATTTTATTATATAATGTGAAAATTAGACATATTTTGAAAACAGAGTAGTATTTAGAATTGCTCAATTAAAGAAAACAGTGGGGGAAGGAGAGAGAAATTTCTGATTCCAGGAAGGAAGTATGCACCTATTTATTCCTTGGGTTGTTTTGTTGCCTTTGAGCCAACATCCAAACCAGATGTTTTCAAAACTTGCTCCTCACTCATGACTCTACTCAGAGATCACTCCTGGAGGTACTCAGGGGAGCACTCATGTTGCAATAGTTAGAATTATATAAAATTTAGGTTAATCACCTTCATATCAAAAAATACAACCCACACGTACAATGAGTGATGAGTTTAGTTAGAGAAATAACTACATTTTGAACTGTCCGAATAATGAGAATGTATGAGGTAAATGGAGAGCCTGTTTAGAGTACAGGCGGGGGTCCGGTGGGCAGGAGGGAGACTTGGGACATTGGTGATGGGAATGTTGCACTGGTGATGGGTGGTGTTCTTTACATGACTGAAACCCAAACACAATCATGTATGTAATCAAGGTGTTTAAATAAAAAAGAGACAAGCTACCACTCATTTCAAATTTAAACATCTAAGACTATATTTTAACATTTATAAATGCATTATTATCCACATCTCCGTATAGTTATATTAAATTATAGAATTTGCAATGTAGCAAATGTAAATAGGATCCATTTTCACGGGGCTTCAGAAAGGAAAGCAGACTTTGGTCCAAAGATGCCTGCGTGCTAAGCAAAGCACTTTATCTGCTGTACTATCTGACTGGCCCAAAGTAGTTTAAACTAGTCTCCTCAACATTCAATTGGGGCTCAGCAAAAGCGCCAAATTAATAAGCTTAGAACATTTGGAATTCATGGGAGGGAGTGAAGGGAGAGCAAATTGAAAAACCCTTTTTGAAGAAAAATAAACACATGATGATCTCATTTATCTGTGGTATCTAAAATTATTGTATTAGGAAATGTAATGAAGTAAGGATGGTGGGGGAGGGCATGCATAGATCACCCTGGACACCAGAGCCTAGAGTTGAAAATCACAGACAATCAAAGAAATCAAGGCAGGGAGGAAGATGAGAAAAGGAAGTAACAGGGAAACAGGCCGCTGTTTTTGATTATGTGAGAGAGTGGTGTAGCTATATATACAGGCTCAACAACACTGAAAGCATGAGGTCTAACTTGAAAGCTATAAGCTTTGCCTGCCAAGGTGTCAGGCTGAGATGAGGGTAAAGGAGTGGGAGAGACTGATTAAGGGGCGGGGGATGATTGAGTAAAGGGAGCAGGGCGATGGGAGTTGACACTGGTAGTGGGATTGGTGTTGAAATAATATAAGACTAACATTTGCTATCAATAACTTCATAAAACTTCATAAAACTAAGTTTCTTTAATTAAATCAAAACATAAAGCACTTTCTGGATATAAAATCTGGTTTAATTTGTGAAAGTCACTGATCCCATCTTCTACATATACAGTGGTTCTTACTTTTAGAATACTAGATAAAAATTCTCTTTCCTTCATCTTCCTCCCTGCCCTACATAGCCATCCCAGGCTTCGCAATACAAACTATGAAGTAATAGAAAATCTAACGGCCGTGGATATTGAGGTAGTTATTTATCCAAATACATTCCTTTTACGTAAAGTCTATGAAGTATTTGTTTGAGGAACCTAATCTATATCTGTCTGCAATTATACAAAAGAAACACAGATTCACAAATGAAACACTTCATTTATTGACCTTGTAATTTAATGATGATTTCAGATAAATGTACAAACATTTATGAGATCCTAAGCCAAAAGCTGTAAGACCTTTTTAAAGTTTTAAATACAGGCACTTGTGAAATTAATCGTAAGGTACATGCATTACATCTGAGTGAATACAGAATTCATCTCTTGGTATTTGAAACTCTACTACTTTCCAAATTCCTACACATTGTTCCATAAGGCAGAGGAATCATTGCTACTAAACTGTTTGGAAAGCTGAAAAAAAAAACACCTAAAATTGAAGACAACACTTAGACAAAATCAAGACATAATAAATAAAGGGAAGCTGTGATGTGCTCAGAACTTAAGTTCGTGAATAATATGATATCAAGAAAGAAATTCAATGGCTATCTATTATATCTCTCCAGTAAAGGAGGCTTTCTCCATATCTGAAAATACCAGAAGTAGTCTTACATGACAGATTTAAGCAAAATAAAAATAATATTTGAAAAATAATAACATATTTAGTTAGTATTACAGAAGGTTAATCTAACACATATTATTTTAATTCATTTTTCATGCAGTGTTTGTAAAGTGGATCTAATTTTATTTTTCAGTTGAGAAAACTCAAATTATCTTTACAATTAATTATGTATAACTAAAACAAAATAAAAGATTTCATTTGATCAGATTTAGACAATGATATAGATTTATTACTAAAGCCAAAATACAAATATCCTTATCATTTACATGCACAATTACTAACCTAGAAAGTATACATTACAATAATTTAAAGCAAAACAAATTTACTTAAGTAATAATAACTATAACATTTGATTGTTATTTTTAATTTCATTGCAATGTAATATAAAACCTTACGCTATTTTATGATCTCTGTTTCCATGAAGTGATTTGCGGCATACAGCACACTACTATTAGCCAAAAGAAATACCAGTGACGTCATTTGGCCATTATAGTAGACAAACTCACCTATTAAGTAACAATACTAACAGTGTTTTATATTATTATTAACTTGCCATGTCAAATATATAGCACAGAATATTTTCTTCTAAAAACACATTACAGCTTAAATATTTGAAATATTTTTGTCTCTCCAAACATGAATGTGTAATATTGCAGGGGTTGAATGATTGCAACGATTCATCAACCAGTTTTTTTATCTTGCAGAACTTTATTAAATAATAACTATTTTATTAAATAAGGAAGGCAAAAGATAACTGTAAAACAGAATAAGTTATTCATATTTTATAACCATCAACCATTATAATAGTTATATTAAAATAATGTAATTTCTCTATATTTGCAAAAATCACCTAAATGAAAAGTCTTGTTACTGTTTCTAATAGCATATACTATCTCCAAATTGTACTATCAAGTCTTAGGACTTGAATGTAGGTTTTCCATAAATATTAAAATATTTATTTTTAATACTTTAATTTTAGTGTTAATACTTAATTCATAAAACAGTCAAAATACTACTTCAAACACTATCTAAAATTAATACAGACTGAATAGCATCATGGATTGAAGCTGCATTATATAGTATTTTGTTTTCAACTTTAATTCAAAGCTTGTTTTTTTTTTATATTAGTTGTGTTCTGTCCATAAGTTATTTTGTTTATTTTTCTTTTTACTCACAGTTTTCTTATCTATCTCATGAAGAAAAATAGTATAATGTTATTTCCTAGGGTAAATAAGAAAATAAACAGGATGATAGCAATATAGGCACAAATAACAGGTGCCCAGGGTTGTATCAGTAAATTCTCATTTTCACCAATAGGCTATTTATCATAATAAGGAATGACTATATCAACTTTATGACATTTGTTATTGTTAATATCTTTTACCTTTGTAAAATGTTGCTGGACTAAAAATAAATTGTAACTATAAATCACATCTGGCACAGAATATTTCTGGTAGGCTTAACATTTTAGTGCCAGATGTTGAATTATACAGCTCAAAATGCATTCTTTTTCTGCTTGTGGCTGACCACTATACTCAGTAATGTTAATTATTTAGAAAGCTGAGCATTTGGCAATATGAAAAACAGGTTTTGCATTTAATAAAACAAAATCTCTAAATATTAGAAACTGGTGGGTAGAAAGAAAACTTATTCCAAATTCTACATTCCATTTCTTTGTTTAATGTATATGTATACATTTATATATATTTATTAGTCAGTAAAGATAACTACCCAAATCGTTTACATGTTAAATTTTATTATTTCAGGATTGAGGAGAATTATAATCAAATTAAATAAATGATTCACACTAGAACCCTTAAGATATATCATTTAGATTAAAGAATAGTCTCTGGCCATAGGAAAGTCCATGGAAAAGCTTTCAGCATTCTTAGCAATAGTTTGTACTAACATCATAAATTTCAAACTAAAGAAATCTCTCTGAATATTTCTGAACATGCATGTAGGTTACATAGATTCCAAATAATAGGATTAAGGTTTGGTGCAAGGAGTTTATATATCATATATTTTATAAAATTATAAGTGCCTTTTATATATAGTAAGAAATGAAAATTTATTATAATAAATAAATTTTAAGACATTTCTTCACACATGAGTTTCTAATTTTTAATTTTCCAATGATATTTTCATTTATAATAAAATCGTGATTTTACAAAATCTGCTAATATCTTTGTATTCTCTATTATCAAGAAGTAATAAAAGGTCTAGGCTCTTAATTCCAAAAATCCCACCTCATTTAATCCCATCTATTTTCAAAAAGTTATCTGGTTAATGAAAACTGTATAAAAATTAACTCAATCACAAAGAAAAGATTTAGCAAAACATTTGATGAAGAAGAGTGCAATGTAAGCACAAAAATCACATTTCAATTTAAATATTAATTTTTATAAAACAAATAATTTTAGATATATTTTATGTAACAATAAATATAACATACACATGTTCAACAATGACCTAAAATTTGACCATTTTTGATCATAATTCTGACTGATTTTTAATTATTAAAAATATTGAATTTCTCCATTAGCTGGGTTTAGCCACATATCTCTGCAAAGAACAAAATAAGCTTGGTATTGATGTAAATCAAAATATACATATAGAGTATCAATATCTTATTTTTTTCTAGATAATGAAAAAATGTATTGATAGATCAAATGGAAAGAACATTTTTACTTCTTAGCAGTAAAATTAAAGCACCAAATGAATCCTTCAATATGAATAAACTTTAAATATAATATATGCATTAATTATTAACTTTCTAAATTTATTCATGTTTCAAATTAGCATCAATAGATTTTAGAGAGCAGCAATATATTGGTTAAAGTTTTTCAGACTAATAAACTACAATTGAAAATGTGAAAAGGAATGACTACATACTTTTAATATTGTGACAGTTTCTTTCTTATTTCTTTTGTAAGTTACTTGCTTTGAAAGAATCTGCCTCTTTAGAATGTAGGGAAACCTCTGAGTCTGATTTCTAGATTAGATTTTTTTTAGTTTTTATTATATATATAGATAAATATGTAATATTCTTTCTAAAATCACCAAAATATTTATTTTTTTTAGAAAAGTTATTTTAAATTACAATCACAAATTTATTAGTAAAGATATTTGAGAAGTTTCTGTCTCTGCCAACGATTAACTAATAGGGGACACAAAATTTCTAACAAGAGTATATATGTAATATATATACATATATTTCTAGTTAATAAATTTTAGTTAATATCTATAAATCTCTATATCTGTAATTTATATCTGTATCTGCATTTACGTACTACAGTACATACATACATACAGTATATATGTAATATATATACATATATTTCTAGTTAATAAATTTTAGTTAATATCTATAAATCTCTATATCTGTAATTTATATCTGTATCTGCATTTACGTACTACAGTACATACCACAGAGTAAATGTTTAAATTGTATTGAGTCCTCTCATAATTCATACCTCTATCCCCCAATGTGGCTTTTGGGAGAGAGAATCTCTAAGAAAGGATGAATACTAAACAGTGTAATGAGTGTGCTAGCTCATAAGAGCAGAGTCCATACAAATCTCCCCCACTCTTCATCAGTACACATTTGAAGATAGGCCACATCAGGCAATAGGACAAAAAAAGAAGCAAGAGTTTTAAGCAGCATAAATGAAAAATGTTTCTTAAAAAGTTATAAAATAAATATTGTTTAACCATCCTAGATAATGGTATTTTGCTATAGCACTCTGAGTGTAATAATACTGTATGTCATTAAAAAAAGATATGCTCATTCTCGGTGTTGTAGACAGTCTTCTGTAATTAGTGATCTTGGTTTTCGCACAGATCAAAGGATGGAGTGTCTTCTGGTTTCATCTCACCATTAGGTGATGATATAGGGCAACCTGACCTTAGATCAAGTTGTTGCTCTTTCCTCATTGTCAGAATGTCATATGAACCTAGACTGGTGCAAGTTGGTGCCACAGAGGTATTAGTAACTCCCCCTGGGGGAGATTGCTTCCTGGTGTTTTTGCAGGGAGCTGTGTCAGTCAGCTTTAAGGCTGGGATCTGGCATTTTGGGGTGGATGATCGATATACAATCACATGAGGTCTAAGTTGAGTCCCCATGACAAATGTTCAGGGTAGGAGGCTTACTTGTATTATAAAATTTGTGGGTTCTTATCAATAGTAGATAAAAGCTTGATTCTATACATAATATTTCCCCCATTTTACCTTGCCTATGCAAAAGGAAAAGATGTCATATTATGTTGTTGGTTTATTTGTGTGTTCAACAATGAACATGTACAGAGTCTGAGTTGATCCCATGACAATATGTTTCAAGGATGGAGAAACCCTGTATCTCTTAGGCCAAGGAAATTTCCTTTCTAATTTCCTAAATACTTACTGTGCCTATGCGAAAAACAAACAAACAAACAAACACACAAAACAGAAAAAAACCTTGCCACCCCTTCTTTTTGTTGTTGTTTTTTATTGTTTTGTTCTTTTTCTTTCTTATTTTAAATTTATATTTATAGCTTATAGACCTGGGCTTCTCCCCACTTTTTCTTTTCAACAGAACCTTAGAACATAAATCATCTCTGCCTCATAAAGAGAGAAAGAAAAAAAATGTGAATGGTAACAGTCTCATGAACATTGAGTGAAAATAAAAAAAATGATCAGACCTAAATACCCAACCCAAGGTCAACAACTATAGAATCAAGAGACTCAAAGGACAACATGCGATACCAAAGGGACCTGTAATACAGGCAGTCTAAGGAGCATAGGGTGGCTGGATAGGATGCATGCTGGGAACAGTGGCTGAAGGAGGTCAACACTGTGGTGGGAATTGCCCTAATTCACTGTTACCATGTACCTTAAATACAACTGCGAAATACTTGTAATTTACATTGGTTTCAATAAAATTATAAAAAAAATAGTATGCCAAATGTTTAAGTGAATGAATAAAAGATGATGAGTGCAGGGACCCTCTGTTCTAAATTCATCTTTTATGAGAAAGAATAGAACTGATGTAGTCTGGCCTTTGCTAAATCTTACTCATTCCACTAAATGGGGAAATTGACATTTCTAACTGATTCATTTGCTACTCAACTCTTTTCTTTTACTCTTCCAACTTGGGCAGTGAGCCATAACAATGAAACCAAAATTATACCATATTAGCTTATATCAAAAGTTTTACAGTGGAATCATCCTCCATGTATCTACCTGAATGAATGATTTAATTTTGGGATGTGATATCTGGATCTCATCACAGCACTTAACAGTTTGAGCTATATTTCTCTCTTCTCTGACTAATTTATCAAATGAATAAAACCATTATATGTACAGAAGGTACTATCTCATCCTGCCAAATGAACATATATTATTATTACTTCAAGACAAAAAGGATCAATATTCAAATATTCAATTATTAGTTATTAATAAATATATATATTATTTTTTTGAAGAATCATGAAGAACTTTGAGTTCATAGGATGTAAGTACCAGTTTTATGTAAAAAGTTAATGATATTTTTCTGTTTTTGAGTAACACCCAGAAGTTCACAATAGGAAATATAATCTTAGGGCAAAGCAGAGATTACTCTTAAATGTGCATAGGGGAACAGGTGGTTCTAGAAATCCAACTAAGATTTCCAACATTCAAAGTTGTGACCTGGTCCTTTATGCTTCCTCTCTGTCACCACCTTTTAAATAATTTATTTTTACTTTTATGAAGTTTTATTCACTTTTACTTTTTGGAAGTTTATACTTTGAATGTTAAAAGTAAACAAACAGATACAATATAAAGCTGACTTAACTCTATAACAACACAATACCAGTAAGAGCCAGAAGGAAAAAAGAAAAGAAGCAAGAAAGCAAGCTACAACTCCTTTAAATTGAACATACTACATTTCTGTTCATGTTCAGTCCATGAGTTGATAATGTTTTATTTAGGACCAGAGAAATAGTATAGCAACCTTGAATGTAGGTTTCTGGGGTCTGGTTTCTGGCATCCCATATATTCCTTGAGCACTACCAGGAGTAATCGCTGAGCACAGAGTCAAGAGTAAACATTATACACTTTTGGGTGTGGACAAAAACAAAGTAAATAAAAAAGAGAATTGTTTATACATATTGTAATAGCTGAAAAATCAATACAATAATATTTTCATGTGAAACTTATATGAACTTTTTATCCATTGATTACATAATTTTGGAAGGTTTTTTTGTTTTGCAGTGTAAAATTCAAATCCATATACCATAAATAAATGATACAAGTGTACCACCACTGAAACATAACCCTATCATATACTGAAGTTCTAGTGAAATACATCTGTACACACTACCCAATATATACACATACATATGTATATGAATATATATATATGGGAGGTCTTGGGTCACCGCAGGCAGATCTTGGGGGTTACTCCTGGCTCTGAGCTTCTAAATCACGCCTGGCAGTTTTCAAGACCATATGAGATACCAGGAATCTAACCACCATTCTCCTGGGCTGGCCACATGCAAGGCAAATGTCCTACCCCTGTGTTATCTCTCTGGCTCTGATATACTTAATATATTGACTATAGAAATACAGTAGTAAAATCCGAAAGATATGACATAATAATAAGACCCTAAAATGTTTACTATCTAGCCATTAACTAAAAAGTTTTCTAATGTCAATAATAAATGGCAACTACTAAAAGGAATTGTTTTTAAAGTCTAATTCCTGGCATACAACCATAACTAAACATATACAAAGTATTAAATAGTATGTGCTTTGAAAACATGATTTTTAACTCCATCATTAAAAGTACTATTTTATTAATTTTTGATATGTAGATAAAATATAACAAATATTTACCCATCTGTTTACTTTTTATCGAAAAATATAAATGTAGAAAACTTTCTTAAAGTAAACTAGATTGAATAATGACAAACATAGCATAAGCTATCACATTAGATGTTTAACAGAGCATGAAAAATTTTCTAATAGAGACACCTGTTCTAAGCATAGAAACAATTCTCCATCATTCATATACACATGTATATTTAATTGCACTAACCATTTTCCATTACTTATATATAAAATATGTATCAGTATAAAATTATTAAACTTTTAACAAAAATATATAAGAAAGTAACAAAATGTCTTAATGATAATGATCACCACTGTTGATTAAAATTTATTCTTCAAAAAACGTTATCCAAATACATTCTATTTTTAATGATCAGTTTCAACAAAACTGTAGGAAATTAAAGTTTTTTTCAAAAATGTTCACATTTTACTTTTTCTGAATTACATTATATTCTTGCTTGAGAGTCTTTTCATGTAGATGATAAAAATTGACTTAATAAAGATACAACTTTTAATACTGCCTTAATTCAAATATTTAAAAGGAAAGAGAAAAAGGAAAAAAAAAAACCTACAATTCTACCTGCATATTTTTATTGATTTCCATGGAAAATATATATTCCATATAAAATCCCTAAAGCCAAATTTAATCACATTTAAAATTAAAAATAAAATAGATTTTAAAGCCAAAAGGTGCTATAAAAATAATCATATAATTCCTAATGAAAACACAACACCCACATGAGAATTACAACAGTTCTTTCACTGAACTGCACAAACACGTGACATACTATTAAGCAAATATAATTAAGAACAAGGGAGCTGGAATTTTTCCCCCTGATAACTTTAGCTTCACATATGGAGTATTTTGTTTCACTTCTGGTTTACTTTCTTCTAATCAAAGACCCCCACTGTAATGCCTTCACACAGGGCTCAGTGTTGCAGTGACTATGGAAACCATAATTCTGAATGCCCTAACTTGTGTGATTAAAATTTAGCACAAAGTAACATTGATAGTCTCCCTCATTTCCACTACCACCAATATCCAATTCTAATTAGCAGCACAATAACTGGTTTGGAGGGAATAAAGAACATTGAATACTATAGCCTCACATCGCTCTTTATTCACAGGGATGCTCATAAACAATATAGAGTGATGATTCTCTTTCATAAAATGCTGTTTTTAAACAGAGAAATTGTTTTTAGTTGACTTCTAGTCTCTTCTAGAAAAGAAAGTTTTTACTTTTTAATTTACTATACAAGATTTTTTTTTTTCCGCTTGGAAGTTCAACTACAGCAATGACTTTTATAATGGAAGAATAGAATAAGGCAGTGTTCCCCCAAAGTGAACAGGGTAGCCTAGGATGCAATCGGTGACAATTTCTCTTTGCTCATTTGGAAAGGTAGATTCATAGGGAGAATTCTTTATATCTAAAGTGGACATTGTAGACTAAATAAATTTGGGATCCTTGGTTCTATGGAAGTAAATGTCACTAGTATCGACGTAATTACTTGGATCTGCTTGTAGTAATTTTACTTCTATTCATCATTTTTTACACAGCTTTTAGCATAGAATTGACCCTTCAAATCATACTGAGATACAACATATGTAAAATATTTTTATTTCTTCAATGTTTAAAAATTCAACTGAAGATTTTTTAAAATTTTTAATGAACATTCTAATAATAGATGATAAACTTTTTACTATTCCATTAAGGAAATATATGCTCTCTTGCTGATTACTTGTCTTTGCCGATAATTATGTCAAAGCACAGTTGCACTAATCACTGCCTCCTACTTACAACTATGTAAAGATTTATCATATTAATCAACAAAGCATTTGAAATTTGGAAATTATACTCTGTCACTGTAACAGAATCACTTGCCTATTTTATAACATATGAGTAAACATGAATCACATCCTTCCCTATGTCTAAAATCTCAAGGGAAAGTTTATTTTTAGAGAGTAAGAATAATATTCTAAATATGATTCACTCTGAACAGAAGAATACCTTAGTCATTAATTTCAAAATTCTGAAATTTCAAATCAAAGTTGAGATCAAGGAAGTTACAAATATGCGAAAATAAGTGGAGTAACAAAAGCAGTACTAATAACTGAAGTGTTCAGTTAGCATCTTCCACAGTAAAGTGATATTTCAATTATTTAATAACATTTTAATTTGAAAATCAAATACATTCAACATAAAAGTTATATACAGTATTAGTCTTAAAAAGCTAGTTTAATTCAAAGATGAAACAGGATAAATTTATTTTATCAAATATGTGTTTTTTACACTAAATTTTTTTTTTGTTTTTTTTTTTTGAGGGGGGGGGATCACACCCGGCAGCACTCAAGAGTTACTCCTGACTCTAGGCTCAGAAATCGCCCCTGGCAGACTCGGGGGACCATACGGGATGCCGGGATTCGAACCACAGTCCTTCTGTATGCAAGGCAAACGCTCTGCCTCCATGCTATCTCTCTGGCCCCCTTTTACACTAAATTTGATTTTAGATTGGATAGTAAATGTAGTAGGTTAGGCGTTTGCCATGTATGCTTACAACCAAGGTTCAAATCCAGGCAACACACAAGGAAATCAAGATATCGCATTGATTACCCCTTAAACAATTAATGTGGCCAACCCCCTTAGGTTCTCACAAATACTTGATTTCATACTGAAAATACTTTGTTTATAATATTACATATTAAGCCACAATTTGCTTTCAAAACTACTGGTACATTAGTCTGCATATATTAAATATTTTATCTTTTAATATTAATACCTACTATAAAATGCCAGAAATGTCTGTTCTCTTGGTTTTCACAGTTTAATTAATATTTTAGTGTTTATTATAATTAAGTTTAAAGTTTTTATTTCAAAATTAATTTGACATTTTAATAAAAAATTTATTAAGGACTAAAAGTAGGAACAACTTCTATTTCCATATACATTCTACTTATAATTAAGGGATTATACTGACTCATGAATTATCCATTCATGATTTTTATTTTTAACTAGAACATATGAACACATTTTAGTAATCATGATTTAAGTTATAATTTCCTTTATAAAGAAAAAAGAACAAAGGAGAAAATCTAATGAATTTGAGGAGAGAGTCAATGTTTGGAAGTAGTTGAATGAAGAGAAATAATACACATAGCAAAGAAAAGTGGAACCAAAAAAAGTAAAATTACTTCATTTACCTATTATCTGAATAGATAAAATAGCTATATAAATAAAACTGTTTTCTAAAAAAATTAAAATATGATAATTATACATCAGGAGTATACCAATGGAGTAAATCATACCATATAAATAAATTCAAAAGCTACTCTATACCACATTAACAAAAACTGAGTCATATTATACAAGTACACAAAAAAGGCCAAATAGTACAGTACATAAGGCAGTTGCCTTGCATGCAGCAGTTTCTGGCCCAATCGCCAGTCCCTTTATGCTGAGCATAGAGCCAAGAATAACCTCTGAGTATTACCAGGTGTATACTAAAAAAAATAAAATAAATAACTAAAAACAACAACAAAATAAATGAGTAATAAAGTATACAAGAAGTCAGAAAGGCTGAGTCTCTAATGAGTATTTGCTAAGCAAATCTAGATGAAGATATTAGATATAAATTACTTCTTATGTTTTAGGTAGCACCTTAATAAACAAACACTTAAAGTTGGCCTGTGCTACAGGTTACTAGCAACATACAAGGAGGTAAATAATTCTCAAAATTCTATCTAATGAAGAATCCAAAAAGACCAATTTTTTCTATCAAAATCCAGAATACAGAACTAAAATTGCTCTATTTTCTAGTTCTGGTTGCCAAACTTGGTTTTCTTTTCTAGAAGTTACCTCCTTCCTATAAAATTTATCTCAGTATTCCTTGTTTTTCACTCTGGGATGTATACCACAAGGAATGCTAACACATTTCCGGCTGTAGTTTCAGAGACACTGTGCTGAATGATCTTTTTCTCAAGGCAAAATAAAATATATCAAAACAAATATCACTTTATTATTTTATCATTGAGCTTTCTAGCCTTCTGAGTGTGATAAATACTTCTAAAAGTATGCGAATAGTTCATTCCAGAATTCTCAACAGGATATCTATTTACAAAGTCCAGATTTACTTACCTGCTCAAAATATAACATGCTATAGTTTTCACCTTACAACTTTATTACTCATCCATTCTATTTCTATGACTATATAAGTAAACAATAGTTTAGAATAAAATAATTAGCAGAAATATTTTTAAGAATTTTAATATACCTTATGAAAGCCTGAAAACTATAATATTCAAATTTTAAAACTTGCTAGTTCTGAATATCTGAGGATATTCGATTTTACCCATAAAGGACTTATAAAATAAGAAGAATTAGCAGGAAAAATATTTTATAATTATCTTGAAACTCTAATATTCTAGTTTAGTGGTATAAATGGAAATAAAAAGTTAGTGAAAATTCCCAACTAACTGAGTTTGAAAAGTAAAAAGTGCAAGAAGTTGAAGGTTCTCTGCCTGAATAGAGTCCTCTGACAATGTCCAAAAATACCGAGACCTCAGGAGATCAAGTACATACCTACTGTAGACCACATTAGCTACATTTTTCTTTTGAATACGATTTTGACTACTTACTTTTAATGCTACTAAGACCAAAAAAATGGAGGCTTACTGTTTCAGTTATAAGTATCCAATCAACATCTTTTTTTTTTTTTTTTTTTTTGTGGTTTTTGGGTCACACCCGGCAGTGCTCAGGGGTTATTCCTGGCTCCAGGCTCAGAAATTGCTCCTGGCAGGCACGGGAGGACCATATATGGGACGCCGGGATTCGAACCAATCAACATCTTTTATAGAATTTATTTTAAAGTCAGATGATTTTGTGAGAAGAATCAAAAGCTAAATTATATATGGTAAAAAACTATTTTTATAAAAGTGTTTTGCTAACTGTTCTAATTTATAACAATTTGAAAAAATCATTTAGGTATGATATTCTGTAAAATATTTAAAACAGCAAAACTATTGCTAATGAAGATTATTGTAATGTATCATTATGTTATTTGTATATAACAATAAAATAAGCTCCTTTCTCATAATAAGAACAGCTTCCATATTAGACTAATTTAAAAAATAACTACATACAAAAACTAAAAAGAAATTATTTTACAGTGTATATACAATAAAAATATTTTTTTCTTTTTGGACCACACCCAGTGACTCTCAGGGGCTACTCCTGGCCAGATTTCTGAGCACATAGTCAGAAGTAGCCCCTGAGTGTCACCAGGTGTACCCCCCCCCCCAAAAAAAAAAAGAAAAGAAAAGAAAATCACTCCTGGTTCGGGAACACTATGGGAAGCTGGGGATCGAACCAAGATCTGTCCTGGATCTACCTCGTGCAAGGCAAAGGCCCTACCACTGTGCTATGGCTCCAGTCCTAACATGAATTTAATTTTTAAAGAACAAGAACTACCTGAAAATGTTACCACATCACTATGACTTTATAAATTTTCTTTCCTAGAAAATTGAAAATTGTATAGTAAATTTATAGTAACTATTTATGAAATAATAAAGTATTGTAGATTATATACTAGGGCATCTTATATGTGGATATAACAAAAGACAAGAAGTGGTGAAGGGCAATGGTTGATTTCTCTATATTTTTATCTTTTATTAGAAAAGATGCTTTAAAAGATCAAAGTCTTTTAAATTATAAAATCTCAAGAACTCTACAAATAGAGGTAAAACTTCTCTTATGAAAATTAAAATAAGAATATATGCTTCTAAAGTAATACAAATGTTTTCACTTATACTTGATCTATAAGCTCACAGAGAAGTTTGATACGGAGCAACTTTGTTTGTCTAGGTGCATGGCTCCTCAAACTTTTTAAACAGGGGGCCATTTCACTGTCCCTCAGACCATTGGAGGGTCTGACTCTAGTAAAAACAAAACTTATGAACGAATTCTTATGCACACTGCATATATCTTATTTTGCAATGAAGAAACAAAACAGATGCAAATACAATATGTGGCCCGTGGGCCATAGTTTGAGGACCACTGACCGGGCAAAGTTTCTTAAGTTTTTCTTTCCCAACACAATTTCACCAAAACACGTTACAACAACAATGTAAATTTTTAATTAATTCTGGTTGCTGCCTGTGCATAAATCTTAACGAACTTTTTCACTTTTGTTTCACATTTTCACTTTTTTCACTTTTTCACCTTTTTTTTTTACAATTTCATCTTCAGTTACACCATGACCCACAATTTCAGAAGCTATAGTGTACCACAAAATTAAATTTAGTAAGTACTTTATTATTTTAAATTAAATACTTTATCATCACTAAGAGCAACATGGTCTACCTTTAAAATGGAATTTGATATATAATATAGTTAACTCACATGTATATTATTAAACAGAGAAAATATAACATTAATAATAACCAAATTTTGATAAAAGTTCTCTTCCTATTATACCTAAAACAAAAAAAATTAACTGGATATAACATATATTTGTAATAACAGTGTCAAGTATTTGGGCCAAAAAAATCAAACTGCAGCTTGCATTTCACAAATAAAAGCACACCCCATTACATTACATAGGCCATCATAAATGTAATTTGGAAACCATTTCAATTCAAATGTGGTTTTTTATGTTTTAGTGAACAGTTTAGGAAAGCTCCATTTAGTTAATTATTCTTTATGTATTGGCTTTAGCACAATGTGCTCTCTTAAAATAAAGGACAGAATACTTATCAATGAAGACTGGAGAGCTATTACATCAAGTAGGGCACTTGCCTTGCATGTGGCAGACTATGGTTTGACTCAAAGCACCCAGAACTAATTTCTGAGCATATAGTCAGGAATAACCCCTGAGGACCAATGGGTGTTCCCCCAAAATTAATAATTAAAAATATCAGTATTGATATTTTGAACATGTCACCCATAAATATAAATTTATGTACCAAAGCTTTTTATATTGAGTTTATTTTTCAACATTCTATTTGTTAGTCATGCCAGCTGAAAACATTTTAAGCTCTTTTTTATGAGAGAGGGGAGTCTCCCCAATAGTGCCTGAGAGTCCTCAGGTCATGCAAGCATGGTATAGCTGTGATGCTTGGGCTCAACAGATATTGGGCCACAGAAGTCACCCAGTGGTACACAGAGGTGATATGAGCTCAGGGATTAAACTACTACAATGCTAGTGGTTAAACTAGAAGCCATGCCACAATTGTTGCTGGTGCCCAGGCACTCTGAAGTACTCTCCTAGCTCTTTAACTACTATAGCTATTTCAAGTTGGTTATAGTTCTCAATTTCTTTTTTTATTTGGGTAGGGGGAGACAAAACTCGTTGATTCTCAGGGGTTATTCCTGGCTCTGTACTCAGTAATCGCTCTTGGCTTGGGGGACCATATGGAATGTTGGGGGATCAAACCACTGTAAGTCCCAGGTCAGCCGCATGCAAGGCAAACACCCTACCACTGTGCCACCATTGCTCAGTCCCTAGTTCTAAGTGAAAATTTTAGCTTGTTATATTTTCCTAAATTTAACAACCAACTCTAGGTATCGAATTCTCTCTGTCTATAGTTGGTTTAATATTGACTATATTTTAATTTCATTAAGACACTATTGGAATAGCATGGCATGCAAAGCAAATTAATCAGAAATTATATATAAGCATTAATAGTATATATATAGCTATAATATAAGCATATAATATGCTTCCATAACTTTTATGAATGGAAGTAGTTTTCCAGATACAATATGCAAAATAAAAGTTTCCTAACCTACTTATAATATTCTCCTACTATTAGGAATGCTATTAAGGTGGCATCATATGTTACAATCATCTAACTCATCAGACATAAAAATAAGATAAAGCATTTCAGAATAAATATCAAACATTCATTTCTAACTTCTGATCGCTATATTGTGCATAAGTAAAACTTGAAAAATAATCTTAGAGCCGGAGGGGTGGTTCAGCAGTAAGGTTTTTACCTCACACGTGGCTGACCTAGGATGGACCCCAGTTCCATCCCCAGGTGTCCCTGATGGTCCCCCGAGTCAGGAGCGATTTCTGAGCGCAGAGCCAGTAGTAACCCCTGAGCATCATTGGGTGTAGCCCCAAAACCAATAATAATAATGATAATAATAATAATAATAATGTGAACTAAATATAATAGAGAATTAAATAAAATTGAATTTAAAATAACATTTTAAAAATGCCAGTTGTAGAATAATGGATGAAACCGAGGTTTTCTTCATTCAAGAGAGAGAATATTCAGATACAAGACAAAAAAGTCTTTTTCTACTAAATTCAGTTTTTCATTGAAATTTACAATAAAGAATTTTAATTATTATATATGCATTGCCATATATAATATATATTATATATATATGTTATATATATAATATAGTCATTCTCGAGCCGGGCGGTGGCGCAAGAGGTAAGGTGTCTGCCTTGCCTGCACTAGCCTTGGATGGACCGTGGTTCGATCCCCCGGTGTCCCATATGGTCCCCCAAGCCAGGAGCAACTTCTGAGCGCATAGCCAGGAGTAACCCCTGAGCGTCAACGGGTGTGGCCCAAAAACCAAAAAAAAAAAAAATATATATATATATATATAGTCATTCTCAATTTTTTGGCAACAAAGCCTGCAAACAACTGCTTGCTTCCATTATATTTATAAGAGGCAATTTGAGAAGATGCTCCCCAGGAATAAAATTTTGCAGATAAACATTTTAGTTAATTGCATTATTGTTCTCAGAATATTGAAGGTAGCACTAAGCCAAACCATAAATTCATTTCTTTATTTATTTTTAAGGCAATTAAATTTTCTTCTACAAATATATTTTATAATTTCAAGAGAAAAATATGCATTTTATATTAGATGATTTATAAATGTAAAAGTATTATTTAAAATGTGAAGTAACAGTCTTCTTGATTGATATAAACTCAGAAGGCACACGATTCAAAGTGATATGTAAAGTACAATGAATGAGACGCACCCCTTGAACTTTCCTCAATGCTGAGAAAAATCTCGAAGAAAACTTTATCAGATAAATAAAGTGTTCAGTTCCAAGTCTTTAATTCACACTTTACCTGATGATTTTATTTCACCTATACTGCATTTCTAAGACTTCAAAGAGAACCTTTACATAAAAACACAACATATCTGCTTTTATTGTGTACTCCTAATAAGTAATATTTTATTGGATGTTTTTTGATTTATCTTTTAATTTCCATTTAAATATCTTTTCACAATACCTGTCACTAAAACACTACTTCCACAGAACAGATTAATCATTATTCTGTAATGAGTCACATGGTTTTGCTAGGATGAAAATCTAAATCTCAAAATATCCATTATCTCTTGTCTCTCTTACTAAAAATCCATCTCATTTATTGTGGCTTCTGTAAAACTTTTCCAAGGTCTTTTATTAAGAGTATTTATAACTTCCCTTTACTCATATCTATAATAGGCTATATTTTATGACATAGTTAACTGTACGTGCTTCTGTATTTCTGGATCAAATTTTGTTTTTTTTTCTCCAGAATATAATGGTTTTAAATATACCACTAATGAAATATATATTCAATAAATTAAAATCAAGGTATTTCAATCATTATGAAAGTCTTAGCATATAAATGCTACGACTCAATAAAATCATGTCATACTAAAACAGGAAGATATATGGATATAATATGCATTTATTTAATCACATTGGAGACTTGAAAATCTAGGATATTAATTCTATATTATTTGGGTTTTATTAATATTTAAGTTGCATTTTTCTAAATTCCTAAAGTATTTTCCAAAATTTCAGCAATTTTTCAGACTTAAAAATGTAGTGGACCAAGCCTTGCTTTCAATGTACATTAAACATTCATGCAAACTGTTTTTCTTCTCAATGATCCAAGAGCCTCACATAATTGCAACATCCTATTTTTTTTTTTTTGATCAAGAAGGTCCTTTATGGATAAGATGGTGCTGCCCTCACTAATTGGGCAAAAGAGAATACTACAACCCAGAGAGATTATATAATGTGCACTAGCTCTCATAACAAGTTAATGGCAAGACCAGACCCAGAGAGAAGGTAACCTGATCCAGAAATCTTTTAATAAGAACTATATTAGTAAAATGCTTAACGCAGTGGTTCTTCTACAGAGCAAATGGTTATTCTGATGGGTAGTAGGGTGTCCTGCTAGTTTATCCAAACATTCCATGATGGCTTTATGTGTACTTTTAGTCCCTATCTTAAAACTTAGTTTAAGATTCATATTTTATTAGTAGTATATTTGTTAGTTCATATTTTAAAATGTTTTATTTTGCTTTTCTTGAACGTTAAATGATCAAATATGTTGGATAAGTCACACTTTCTCAATGGAGATATTTTTTATGCGGAAAGCAAGAGAGCTTTATTTAGAGAATACAAAATAGCCACATATTATATTCAGTGCAGCGATAACAATTAAAGTGCTATTCCTGAAGTTATTTGTTTGATAAAATTTATTAAATGAAACAAGAAATATTGCAGAATAAAAATATACTCAAGAGTCACACAGCAGTATTTTCACTGGAATGACTAAATTTTTCTAGTCAGATACCCAAATTTTATACTCAAGATACTAAGAAAAATTAATATGACAACTTAAAATCAAATTATCTATTTAGCACTAACATATAAAATAACATTGGAATTTACAATAAAAAGGGAGAAAATTTTGTTAAAAATAAAGATCATATAATAGCAGAAAATCAATACATACACTTCCTTAAGGACCAAATAATCTAACCCATGGGTATTTAGCCGTGAATAAAGAAAAATTTTGTACAAATCTCTGAATATTTAGAACTATACTCATAAACAACATTGAAAAGTCCTTAAAGCTTATCCAACAAAAACATAAAAAAAGGAACTGTGATCCATCTACACAATTGAATGCTGCTCAGCAATAAGGATTGAGTAACTGATTGAAACCCCAGGGCTAAATTTCAAAGTCAATTTAAAAAGAGCAAGACGTCAGTCTCAAAGCAACATTCAGTACATAATTCACTTACATGGCAGTATATAGATGATCAAAATACAGGAATATTTAATTTTATTGGTTGCTAGGTGTTATAACAAAGTTTTTCAAAATGGCGCTGAATTTATGGGGTATTGTATTATAAGGATGGAGCTCAGAAGTAGCCTAGATTGGAATGGAGAATACATTTTGCTCACCAACCAAGGCAGGTTTTTGGTGAGGTACTGAACATTTTTTTTTTGTGTGTGTGAAAAGGTGTTAGTAGGCTAAAGTAGTTTGGTATAGAAGCAATCAATGAAAGAGGATCAGAATATGAATATTTTAGATGTAAAATTTTTAACACACTTTAGAATTGTGTCAAAACACAATCCAAGTTTTAAATCTTACAAAATTTATACACACACACACACAATGAACCATGACTATAATATAAATATACAGATAGATTAAAAAAACTACTGTAGCATGAAGAAAAAATTGCTAAAATACTTTAAAGATAATCAATATGTAACTCCATAAACATAGATATGTAAAATTTTGATATTACTCCAATTTGAAAATTAAAAGTTTACCCCTATGTAAAAAACTAATATAAATATAAATGTAGTAGTCTAAAATTAATTATTTTTATCTACGGAACAGAATTCTTAACTATTACTACATAAAGCCAGATTCACTTTTTTACAGGATTCCCCAATTCAGGCAGAAATTAGCATTCAAATTGCATCACTTAAAATTTTTCCAGTGTTAAATAAGAACAAATAAGGACAAATATTCTGACCAACAATTGCTACCTCAAGTTCTACGCATAAAGTGTAAGATTTTCACACCAAGGGTAAATAATTAAAAAGAAAAGTGAACAACACCCTTTTCCTAGAGATTTGACTTGAGTCCACACATCACTCAAGTCAATGTTAACTGCTGTATCAATAGAAAGCAGGACATGAAATGCACTGATTCTCAACTAGACTTTTTGTTTTAAAGTCAAAGTACTAAAGTAAAGAGTATAGAAATATTTTCTGGAGAAAATACAGCAGTAGGGCCAGTTGCATTCTGTAAGCTATTATATACAATAGGCAGATATTGGGTACAAAAAGATGAGAAATGAACCTTATTTACTTTCAGAGTTACTCAAAATAACATGTATTTATTTAAAGGCTAACTGTTTTTGAATATTGGTTTTTATATCTTGCTTTCATTTTATGTTCTCAGCACTGTTCTGAAATATATATTTATTGGGTCAAGAATGATCAGTGAAATGTTAGAGACAAGCTCCAACATATAGAAATTTAATTTTGGATCAATATTGTAAGATATACAATGTTGTATTTCTTAGGAAAATATTTTTCAAATTTTTATAACTTTTAATAAAACATCCCCAAATTAAAAATATGAGACATCTAAAATACAAGATTTGAAAATGATCAAAGAAAGAAAGTGTGATAAATTTATAATTTAAAGGAGAAACTGAAAGGAAACTTCAACAATATATAAAAATTTTAGTAAGATCAATAAAATTGATCCAGAAATGTCTCTAATAAAATGTTATTAAAGAAGTAACATACATATATTATGCATAAATGTTCATAAAATATTTACTTGTGATAAGTAAATATAATAGGACAATAATAAAAATCTATTTGCACATTTATACATGTTTATATTTTACCTACAAGATGGCAAAAATTCCACTAAAACATTATTATTCCTTCCACATAATTCCTGACTTTGGAATCATTAATAATACTAATATTCTCTCCTTACAGTATTTTCTAGTTTTTTTCCAGAATATAGTGTTATTGTGTAGCATGAGCTAAAATATATTTCTATACTTGGTCATTTTCAGACATAAAATTTTTTAATAGATATATAAGTTAAAAAGAGCTGTCTGTGAAGCACAAAAATATTATTCTAAGGATATTCTGTGAAGTTTCTATCTTCTTTATAGACTTTCTAAATTCTATTAAAATAGGTTTCAGTTTTGTCTTGGTAAAAAATACATTGTTCTGAAAATATTTCAAATAGTGTTTACTGCTTCCTGGGCCATTCTGTGATTTAACTAGTGGCTAACAATTTCTGCCTGCTCAACTGACTGGCAGCTATCATTCGAATGCCAGGCTTATCTTTATGCAAATTTATAAAGGTCACCATTTCTGCGTATAAATTCTGAAGGGCACTAACTATACAGCTGACAGATTCTGACAGCTACTATATCTCCAAGAATGGAATAACCAGGGATGACTGTCTGAATAATTTATGTTTTTTAACTCTGCCCATGGCCATTTTTTTACGTGCTTCACTTTGTGACTAGAGTCTTAAAATTAATTATAAAGTGTAACTTCATAGTAACCAATACATTTATAATTTCAGAAACAAGTAGATTAAGAAGTGAACATTTCCTAACTTTCAGTTTAAGGTGCTATGTTTATACCAAAATTTTATTAAGTAAACAAATTAATATTTAACTTAAATATCATACAACATATCACTCGTACAACAGTGAATGTTTAATACAAATAGTTATCCAATTATCCTTATATTTAACCTCTGTTCTAATTGTCTCTTTTTTTCAATTATTTTTAATCACTCTGAGACAAGGTTACAAATTTGTTCACATTTGGGTTTCAGTTATAAAATGTTCACCATCCATCCCTTCACCAATGCATATTTCCTGCCACTCATGTCCTTACTTTGTTCCAAAGTCCCCACCCCATTTCCTCTATGGCAGACATTTTATTCTCCTTTACATTTTCTCTCTCATATATACTCTCTCTCTCTCTCCCTTGCTTGCTCTATACCCCTTTAAGGCTTTCTAAACACTGACTCTTTGGTAATTAAAGGGATATCAAACATATCACTTTACCTCCTTTCAACATTTAATTCTTTTGTTGATGTTCTTTTTATTTTTGCATTGTTGCTGTTGCTATTGTTTTGGGGCAACACCAGTCATCGGTTACTCCAGGATTGGGAATCAGGAATTACTCCTGGAAGTCTCAGAGAACAATATGGTATGCTTGGTACTGAACTCTGCATGCCAAGTTCTCACCCTCTCTGCTGTACAATTGCTCTGACTCAAGCAGCCTGCTCTTGTTCAGAATGATCATTCCCAACTATTATTGTCATAGTGATTCATTCTATATTCAAATTGCACTCTTGCTTTTTTATGGCAAGCTTCATTCCATGGACCAGTCATCCATGGATATATTGTCTTTGGATCTGATTACCAGATATATGTATACATACATATATATATAAATAAAATAAATACATATTTACATATGTATGTTTATACATATGTATATACAAATATATGCATATATAGGTGTGTATGCACATATATATCCCACAAATGAGTCTTATTATTCTTTGTCTATAATTATATCTTGACTCACTTTGTAAAACATAATATTCTCCATATATCTATGCATAGACAAATTTCATGACTTCATTTTTCTTAACAGTTGCATAGCATTTTATTGAATAGATATATCCATTTCTTTATCCACTCATCTTCTTAGGCACTTGAATTATTTCCAGATGCTGGGTATTGCAGATAGTGCTGAGATAAACATAGGAATCCAGATGCCTATTCTACATTGTATGTTTTTGTTTCTAGGGTACATTACCAGGAGCAGTATTACTCAACTATATGGGAGCTCCATTTTTAGTTTTCTGAGAAATGTCCTACTGTTTTCTGAAAAGCTTGGACCAGTCTACACCGGCATCAGCAATGAACAAGAGTATCTTTCTCTGAGCGTCAATTCCAGAACCAGTAGTTGTTTTCCTTCTTGTTAGTCTTGCACAGATCATTCTTAACTATAGATGCACAAAAATATCTAACACTGGACCTCATTTCTGTGAAGAACATGATCTCCAAAATATCGTTAATCGTTGCTTCATTCAACACACACAAACATGGAAGCCTTGCTCTTCGTGTTTAGACAAATCATGAACAACTGAGCTGCTGGTTTCAAACCAGAGATTCATTTCACTGAAAATTTATAGCCACTATTAAAATGCAGTAACTAAAACCTGTCAGCTTTATCTCTAAATATTCTTACATGTAAGTTATTTCCACTTAGTAACTAATGATCCTGCCTTAAACCAGGCCTTACTTATATCTCACTTGCATTACTATAAAATTTCCCCCAGGTAATCCACCTACCGCTAGTCACATGGACACATTCTAGTATATGCAGCCTTACAGGTTAGCTTTCTAGTATAAAAAGTCATGAACAAGACAATTATTATGGGCAATAATAAAAAAAATCAGGCAGATGGAAAGTGAAAGAATGTTCTCAAAAAGGATGTGTTGAGACCATACTAATTAATGGTGACAATAGGGCAAAAAATGTGTGCTATGTGCTTTGGAGTAAACTAATACAAAAAAGAAATGGAGAGGGCTTCTTTATATTACTTTCATTTTAAACAGGATGTTTAGGGAAGTTTGCCATGAAAGCCAGCAAATAGCCAAAGCCCAATAAATAAAATATATATGAAGAACTAGAGAAAGTATGATAGGAAGAAGGACCAAGAATTCTATAATTCAGGGTTAGAAAGGTCAGGTGTGAGGGTTTGAGCATTGGAGCAAGTGGTAGAGTATTTGCCTTGCATTGGCTAACCTAGGAGGAACCGAAGTTTGATTCCCATTGTCCCATATAGTCCCCCAAGCCTGGACCAATTTCTGAGCACAGAGCCAAGAGTAACCCCTGAGAGTCACCAGGTGTGACCCCAAAACAAAACAAAATAAAACAAAACAACAACAACAATGAAAAGGTCCGATGTTGTCAGTGAATAGCACTGACTCCTGGGCAACTAGAGACCACAAGGCTGAAGATGATCTCAAGCTTTGTATACAATGAAAATCACTGGACAAGGAAGAAAGAGAAGACTTATAAATAAATCTCTAGAGAAGATAAAGCAATAAATTGAATTCGAACAAAGGCAGCTACAAAGGACGAACTCAAGTGTAGCTGAACTGAACGTAGCGTATGCAAAGAAAACTCAAGAATTATTTCAAGTACCCATACCTATGGAATTAGAAGAATGTAATCATTAGGTAAACAATTGGTGAAAGTGATAATTCTGAACACTTTATTATTGGGAAAACAGCTTGACACTGGTTAAATCATTTCTCCAATAGATCTTTACTTTTAGACTCATATATTTCTACTTTATTCTACAACACTTCCAGAGTGCTTATACATGCCAAGCCTTATTCAATAAACTGTCACAGTGAATTTTGTGAATACTGTATCATAGAGAAGAAACTGAAAGAGACTCATTATGTAACACCCCAAGGTCATATATAGATTCTGTCTTTAAACTTTATTTCCTCTCAAATGTTTTTTAGTACTTTATTATTAAAATACAATCAAAAGGTTCACATGAGTTAGAAGTGGACTCCTATGGAGCAAAAACAAAATTTTGTATAGGTGATAAGCATGGCCTGTTTCTTCATTTTTTTTGATGATGCTCAACAACACAGTAACTTTGTTGAAACAGTATTGTCCAATAAAATTATATTGTAAATTATCTACCAGACAGCAATATTGAAAACTTAACTAGCATATATATGAAATTATTAAAATTTTATAATATTAATTAAATATTAAATAAACATTTATTGTTTCATGTCATTTTATATATTTTGTCTGACTAAAACAATGTTGAAATAGCATTTTCTAACAATATTTCTGACTAAGGCAATGCATACATTTTTTGTCATTGAGGAATTTCTTTCCAAAACAGAATTAGTTTCTCCAGTGGTACTATTTTTCTCTACATAAAATCTCAGATAAGGCTGAATTGTAACTAACATTTATCATACAGTATAAATAACTAAATTGGACACCATTTCAAATATTATAGCACACTCTTAGAAAAGTATAGAACAATTATATTTATATTTCAGATATTATGTTAAAGTTTTACTGTGCATATTACTATACTGTATCACAAATTCAAACCTCACAACAATATATTCTCAAGACAAATTTAACACTTATGACATGGCATACTTCAGAGACATTATTTTAGGTTTTTATTATAATACTATAAATGTGAAAAAATACTATGGCTGTTCCCTCACTTTTTATTTTCAATTCAGGTACATATTAATCTTTATTTAATAATTATTCTGGTTGTGTTTTCTGTTTGGACCATACACAATTGTGCTTAGGGCCTACTCTGACTCTGCACTCTGGTATCACTCCTGATTAGACACACTAAACTCAGATCAACTATATGCAAGATAGTGCACTACCTGTTGTACTATCTCAGGCCCACTTCATTTCATAATTTTCATTTAATGCTTCATAAAAACAATTGCCTGAAACATGCCAGTAATCATTAATATTTATATATTAAAATACTTTATAAAATCATTGCAATGAGATCAAAGAAAGTACAGGAGGTAAGGTATTTGCATTAAATATGAATGAACCTGATTAGATCCATACCACATATGGTCCCTCACACACATATCTAGAAACAATCCATGAGCTCCAGTGAACTTTGCCCCCCCAATAAAACTTCAACAAAATATACAATTTGACATTCATTAAAATAGTTATAATATAAATGACAGAATATTAAGTTTTGGCCAGGATATATAAAAATATTCAGACATTTCAGCTAGGAATATAAAATGGTGTAGCTTGAAAGGTCATAGAGATAGTACAGCATTCAGGATGCTACACTGCATCTAAATCACGATTTGGTCATGAACATCTTGCATATTCCCTACAGCAAGGCAAGAACTGATTGGTGAATACAGATCCAAATTAAGCCATCAAGCACTGCTTCATGTGTCCCCCTCAAAAAAAATAAACAACAGAGAAGTGCAGTTTAACTAAAATATCATTTACAAGTTAAAATATATAGATGCTATATGATTCAGCAATTCTACCCAAACTATATTTCAAGAAATAAAACCTTTATCTAAAATATACCTATCTATTATATATAATAAAATCTATATCTATTATATGCAGATGCCTATCACTGTGTAAGCCAAGAATAAGTTTAAATACCTAAAGATCCATCAAAAATATTGAACAACAGGTAGCATATTCATATAATGGATATTTTTCAACCATTATGAAAGGTGCTTAACATAAGAGTGAAATTTGCATTTTAAGGTACATATGGTGAGAAAAAAAGTTCAAACACATAAGATATTTTAAATAGGGTCTGAAAAAATAGTACAGTGGTAAGGGAGCTTGCCTTGAACAACCTATGGTTAATCCATAGCACCATGTATGGTCTCCTATGCCCTGTAATATGTCATCTCTGAGAATTAAACCAGCACTGAGTGGGTCATATGCACTGCACATGGATCAACAAACTAAAGATTTTTCACAAAATATAGCATGGTTATTATATTATATTATATATATGTTAAATATTACATTTTATTATATTAAATTATTTCATTTATATAATAAAGGCATAAATATCAGTTGGTGGCTGGGGTCAGAGTAATAAAACTGGTAATAACTTTTAAGACCACGACTTTCTATAGGAAAGCAAAAAATATTTTGAAATAAGGATTAGTAATAACTCTTCAAAATTGTGAATAAAATAAAAACTGCAGGAATGGGCATTTAGATATAGTTTAGCAGTTGTAATTCAATTAAATGGCAAGGGAGCAAAGAGTGCTATTCCATTATCATAAAAATCTTAACTTCACTCAAAAATTCATAGTTTAAAAATGTATATCAACATTACTTATAGGATCTTTTTAGTAAATTATTTCTTATATATTTTATTTTTAAAAATATATTATTTATATTTATATACATTTATTTATATTATTTATATGTACAAGTAAATATTTACTTATATTTAAGTAAATATTTTATTTATATTTATATATTATATATATATATATTTTTTTGGTTTTTGAGCCACACCAGTGACACTCAGGGATTACTCCTGGTTATGCGCTCAGAAGTCACTCCTGGCTTGGGGGACCATATGGGACGCCGGAGGATCAAACTGCGGTCCATCCTAGGCTAGCGCAGGCAAGGCAGGCACCTTACCTCTAGCGCCACCTCGCTGGCCCCTGGATTATATATTTTTATAAATATATATAATAAAAATAATTTATTTATATATAGTATATATAAATATATATATTGGGAAATGCTCGCAATCTCAGACATTCTCAGCTGAATTCTCTTCAACACATCTTGATTTGTCTCAAATATGTGACAGCGAAGGAACCACCTAGGTCTGGCAAGGCTTAGTATCACATATTCACACCCGGTTCTGCCATATGGACGTGAAGGCTGCATTCAGTGGTACTCTGGGGATTTTACTATGCCAGTAATCAAACACAAGGTTTTACAATACTAGTCTTGTGTTCAGTCTTTTGAACTATCTCTGAAACCTTCCTTTTTATATTTTGCGATAAAAAATTATTAGAAGAGATTCTGAATTTTATTTGTACAGCCTTCAGTATACCTTGAAGCATTCTGGTGACATTTAAGTGGAAAAATTTATCCTTAATGTAGGAAACAATATTTCAAGAGCTGTGAAAACCCATGTATGATCACGAATGTACAAGATATCATATATGCTCCCCAGAGGACTACTTCTATTGAGCATTGTTGGGAGAGTTATATCTTAAAAACAAAAACCTAGAGTATCAGGAGTATATTTTCTTATGACAACAAATACTTTGAACTATATTACTTACGTTTGTTCACATGAAATATTAATTTACTTCGACATTATATGAAACACATTAAAATAACTAGTTTTGAATATTCAGTAACATATATCTTAAACAAACATATATATATTAAAATTATTTTTAAAATGCTAACATTATAGACAACATTAGTTTCAAAATTACCTTAATTTGGTCTTCAGTTGCTAAAATTGCATGCTTTTTTCCTCCGATTTACCGAACATTTAATCATCTCTGTAAAAAAAAATATATATGTATGAGATAAGAAAATATTTTTATTTTATGGTATTGTTTTCAAAATACTTGATTAGATTAGTGTAAATCATATTGCTTTCCAAGTGAATTCATTTTTTCCTTACAATGATTAAGGCATAGCAGCAGAACAAAGATAAGACACAGAATTTATGTTACATGTGACATATTCCTACATCAGAATCTAATTTCTTATAATTGTCACTGGAAAAAGTTAAGAAATTTGATAAGGGCCAGAATGTAGCTCACCAGTAGAGCAGTAATGCAATAAGAATTGATATATGCAGTGTTTATAAGTATTAAATTTGATAGATGTGGCATTTAAATAATTTGCCAATTAAAATGATGACATCAAAAATAATTTCTGAAATCATCCAAAAATTATTATTTTACAGAATGTGTTTATCTAAGATCATGGAATGTGTTTACTCTCTTGCATACTTACATGTAATACAGAGATAATACATATAGATATATAGATAATAGATATGTAATATAGTTACATTCTAAATGCATGCATTATAAAAGTATTCAGACCCTCAACAACTTGATTTCAAAATACTGGAAATAAAATTATATTACATAAATGGTAGAGTTACAGGTAGTACTTGTCTTAATTTTACATAAACTATGATTAATTTCTATTTATTATTTAATTAAAAAACTCTGTAACACAGTTTACCAAAAATATGTTAAATATTAAAAATACATTCTTGGTACCCCAAGCCAGAAGAGATTTCTGAGTGCATAGCCAGGAATAACCCCTGAGCATCAGTTTAAGTTCTTTTCTATAAGTATTATATGCACTAAGTAATCCCTACAATATTAAGTATTAATTATGCTCAGTTTAATTTTTAGTGGGTAGTAATAGAAGAGTAGGCTGCTAATTTATATGATAAAATAACAAAATTCAGGGGCCAGTCAATAGCACAGCGGTAGGGCCTTTGCCTTGCACATGGCTGACCTAGGATAGACCAGGGGTTTTATCCCCTGGATTCCCATATGGTCCCCCAAGTTAGGAGCAATTTATGAGCTCATAGCCAGAATTAAACCTTAGTGTCACTGGGTGTGGCCCAAAAACCAAATCACAAACACACACACACACACACACACACACACACACACACACACACACACACACATACACAGCCCAAATCCAGTATTTTTTATTCATACAAATAAATTGTTAAAGATTTGGGTATAAGCAATTTGAAACACAGTAACAAAATTAAAAACTGGGTTATAAAGGCCAGAGAGATAGAGGTAAGATAGAGGTAAGATAGAGATGGAGGTAAGGTATTTGCCTTGCATGCAGAAGGACGGTGGTTTGAATCCTGGCATCCCATATGGTCCCCCAAGCCTGCCAGGGGCAATTTCTGAGTGTAGAGCCAGGAGTAGTACCTGAGCGCTGCCAGGTGTGGACACCCCCCCAAAAAAAAAAAAAGAAATCTGGGTTATACATTACAAAATTACTAATAAAGAGAATTACATGCATCTGAAAACTTGTCAAAATTTTTAGTAATAGGAGCTGGAGTGAGTACAATATCTAGAGTGCTGGCTATGCAAATGCCTGACTTGCATTCAGTCCCCAGCATTCCATATGCACTTCTGAGCCCACCAGGAGTGATCCCTAACTTCAGAAACAAGAATACACCTGAGCACGATTTAATGCGACCCAACCCCCACCCAAAAATATTGGGAATTTTTGCGAGAGTCATTTTTAGCTTCCTATGAGGTAAATGGTCAGCTCTGAGGTAAAGCACAGGAAATATATATGAGATTAGAGAGTTAAAAATAATCAGATAAAGGCAGAGAAAGGGAACATTTCATATGATCATGTGTGAGAATATAAAACAATGAAACGCACTAGTATCTGAAGTTCCCAAATTAATTCAGCCAACAGCCTTGTTTTAGGGAGAAAAAAAATCACTAAACATCTAGAAATCTACCTTTAAACAGAAAGTTTATCTGCAGTGTTCCCAAAGCTATTGCCAATCTATAGAATTCTATAGATACTATATCTATATGGCATGATGATATATGATATAATATCTGTAGATATAATATCCATGATATATTACCTATATTTATGATATAGATTATATATCTAAGTAGATACTACAGATATCATATCATAAATATTTATATGATATAGAAATATATAGATATATCATATCATATATATGATTTCAAATCTATATATGTGATATCTAGCTATAGAATTATATCAACGCCAAATGGCTTGAGTATTACACACCTAGAATTTTTTAGACTCTTTTTCTAGTTAATAGCAAATGGCAAGCAGGACATGAACAGGAGAAAGCAAACCACTTTTATTCAGCTTTACAAATGATTGTGAACTAGCACTGTTTCAAACACATTGACCAAGTGTCTTCTTTAATTACTGGCTATTTACAAAGTTATTTATCACTAGCTTTTGAAATTTTATACCATATTAGAAATATTACATATCTGACTGATCGTGGAGTCTGTGATATTAAATCAATGCGCAGTCAGATATATAATATTTCTAAGATGCTGAGTGGAACAAGAAAATATTCACATTATATAATTTAAAAATTTATGACCATTTGTTAGAAACTACCGACCTCATGAATTTGGATCAAGAAAAAAATTAGATTATTCTGTGTATCTTTCAATTTGTTTGCATAGCTATCTTTAGTGATGCCTTACCTTTTCAGTTTTTTTTTACACTCTACAGACAAGTTTCCTTTTTAATTAGACAATTCAATGCCTCAAAGCTTCAATTAATGATTGCCACTTAAGACACTTAAGAGTTAGTAGGCAGCACAGTTAAAAGGAATTTTTGCCAGCGTCATTTTTAGCTTCATATGAGATAAAAGGTCAGCTCTGAGGTAAAGCACAGAAAATATAAATGAGATTAGAGAAGTAAAATAATCAGAAAAAGGCAGAGAAAGGAATAACTTCATATGACCAATATAAAGCATTAGATCAGAAAATATTTTCTAATTTGAGAGTAGTCCTGAAAAGAATTATTTTAAAGACATACTAAAACCCACCTCACATATCTGATTTTATAATTCAAATATCTGTATTGGACATGGATGTCTTTCCTACTCCACCAAGACTTAATAAGAGACAAATTGTATCCTTACTCAGAAACCTTTGACTTAGGATACAGAGAAATCTACTTCCAAAGATCTAACCTAGAGCTTAACTTTTCTAAAATATATTCTTCTTTACTGTCTTTCACTACAAAAATCACTATGCAGACAAAATAATTGTATGAGACCATGATCTACCAACTTGTTGCTTGTTTAAATATTAAAATTTGTTGAAATCAATCTGTAATTGTCTCTGAATTGACTTACGCTTGAGTGGTAGTAGAGGCAGAGCTTACCAGTTAAAACTATTAGAACTAGGGGCTGGAGTGGTGGCACAAGTGGTAGGGCGGCTGCCTTGCATGTGCTAACCTAGGATGGACCATATGGCCCCATATGGTCCCCAAGCCAGGGGCAATTTCTGAGCGCATAGCCATGAGTAATCCCTGAGCATTATCGAGTGTGGCCCAAAACCAACAACAACAACAACAACAACAACAAAAACCCATTAGAACTAGTTTTAAGCAATTTAACTACCTCAAAGAAAAGTGATCTGAGAAAGAGAAAAATTCTGTATATTTTTAATGACAATGAGTCCATATAAATATATTTTTACATTTATATTACTGTTCAAAAATAACTCACTATAAATCTTGTTATTAGCTGAAAATATTTTAAAATTGGGTACTGAGCTGTCTGATGTGAATATTAAAAGTTAAGCTACTCTATTTTTAATTATATAACCTTGTAAACAAACACATAAAATAGAAAACAAAATAGTACTTGAGAGACATAGAGATAATGTAGGGCTTAATATTCCTTGGTAAATCCCAAGTTCACCCCAGGCACATTTACATATGATTACCTAAGCACCTCCAAAAATGACTTCTCAACACAGAACTAGACTAGTGTTTGAGCAACATCAGGTATGGTTCATTTTACAATCACAAATTTGCATGTCATCCTTGTGCGCGTGCCATGCTAATCTTCTCTGTATCGTTCCAATTTTAGTATATGTGCTGCAGAAGCGAGCACAGGTATGGTTCATTTTACAATCAAATAAATAAAAATAATATAGGAAATATAGGATGTGATTCACCAATTCTATAAAATTAATGCAAGATAAAAATGTCATGGTAAATGTTTTAATTTTGACATAGAAATTACTTCATTAATTTTCTTCTTCTTTTTACAGATAACAGTATTTATTTTTAATATTTTTATTTAAACAACTTTATTACATACATGATTGTGTTTGGGTTTCAGTCATGTAAAGAACACCACCCATCACCAGTGCAGCATTCCCATCACCAATGTCCCAAATCTCCCTCCTCCCGACCCAATCCCCGCCTGTACTCTAGACAGGCTTTCCATTTACCTCATACATTCTCATTATTAGGACAGTTCAGAATGTAGTTTTTTCTCTAAACTCATCCCTGTTTGTGGTGAGCTTCCTGAGATGAGCTGTAACTTCCAGCTCTTTTCTCTTTCGTGTCTGAAAGTTATTATTGCAAGAATGTCTTTCATTTTTTTTAAAACCTTAGATGAGTGAGACCATTCTGCATATCTCTCTCTCTCTCTCTCTCTCTCTCTCTCTGACTTATTTCACTCAGCATAATAGATTCCATGTACATCCATGTATAGGAAAATTTCATGACTTCATCTCTCCTGACAGCTTCATAATATTCCATTGTGTATATGTACCACAGTTTCTTTAGCAATTCATCTGTTAAAGGGTATCTTGGCTGTTTCCAGAGTCTTGTTATGGTAAATAGTGCTGCAATGAATATAGGTGTAAGGAAGAGATTTTTGTATTGTATTTTTATGTTCCTAGGGTATATTCCTAGGAGTGGTATAACTGGGTTGTATGGGAGCTCGATTTCCAGTTTTTGGAGGAATCTTCATATTGCTTTCCATAAAGGTTGAATTAGACAGCATTCCCACCAGCAGTGGATGAGAGTTCCTTTCTCTCCACATCCCCGCCAACACTGCTTGTTCTCATTCTTTGTGATGTATGCCAATCTCTGGGTAGTGAGGTAGTACATCATAGTTGTTTTGATTTGCATCTCCCTGATGATTAGTGATGTGGAGCATTTTTTCATGTGTCTTTTGGCCATTTGTATTTCTTCTTTTTCAAAGAATCCGTCCATTTCTTATCCCCAATTTTTGATGGGATTAGATGATTTTTCATTGTAAATTTCTGTCAGTGCCTTGTATATTTTGGAAATTAGCCCCTTATCTGATGGGTATTGGGTAAATAGTTTCTCCCACTCAGTGGGGGACTCTTGTATCCTGGGCGCTATTTCTTTTGAGGTGCAGAAGCTTCTCAGTTTAATATATTCCCATCTGTTAATCTCTGATTTCACTTGCTTGGAGAGTGCAGTTTCCTCTTTGAAGATGCCTGTAGTCTCAATGTCCTGGAGTGTTTTAACAACGTGTTGTTCTATATATCTTATGGTTTCAGGTCTGATATCGAGGTCTTTTATCTTTTTGGATTTAACCTTCGTACATTATGTTAGCTGGGGGTCTAAGTTCAATTTTTTGCAAGTGGCTAGCCAGTTGTGCCAACACCACTTGTTGAAGAGGCTTTCTTTGCTCCATTTAAGATTTCTTGCTCCTTTATCAAAAATTAGGTGATTGTATATCTGGGGAGCATTCTCTGAGTATTCAAGCCTATTCCTCTGATCTGAGGGCCTGTCTTTATTCCAATACCATGTTGTTTTGATAACTATTGTGTCATTAAGCTATTCAGGTATGCCCCTTCTTCTTTCCTGATGTGTGCTTGCAAAGCTATAAATTTTCCTCTCAGTAGCACTTTTGCTGTGTCCCATAGATTCTGATTGTTTGTGTCTCCATTGTCCTTTGTTTCTAGGAAGGTTTTCATTTCCTCTTTGATTTCATCTCAGACCCACTGGTTATTCAGTATTAGGCTGTTTAACTTCCAGGTATTAAAGTTTTTCTTCTGTGTCCCTTTGTAGGTCACATATAATTTCAGGGCCTTGTGGTCAGTGAAGGTAGCCTGCTAAATTTCTATCCTCTTGATATTATGGAGTTATGTTTTATGTGCTAGCATGTAGTCTATCCTGGAGAATATCCCATGTACATTAGAGAAGAATGTGTATCCGGGCTTCTGGGGGTAGAGTGTCCTATATATATATATCTACTAGGCCTCTTTCTTCCATTTCTCTTTTCAGGTCTAGTATATTCTTGTTGGGTTTCAGTCTGGTTAACCTGTCAAGTGTTGACAATGCCGTATTGAGGTCTCCCACAATTATTGTGTTGTTATTGATATTATTTTTCAGATTTGTCAACAATTTTATTAAATATTTTGCTGGCCCCTCATTCGGTACATATATGTTTAGGAGAGTGATTTCTTCCTGCTGTACATATACCTTAATTAATACAAAATGTCCATCTTTTCCCTTAGAACTTTCCTAAGTATAAAGTTTGCATCATCTGATATTAATATGTCCAGTCCAGCTTTTTTTTATGGGTGTTGTTTGCTTGGATAATTTTCCTCCAGTCTTTTATTTTGAGTCTATATTTGTTCTGATTATTCAGGTGTGTTTCTTGTAGGCAGCAGAAGGTTGGATTGAGTTTTTTGACCCATTTAGTCACTCTGTGTTTTTTAACTGGTGCATTTAGTCCATTGACATTGAGAGAAAGAATTGTCCTGGGATTTAATGCCATCTTTATATCGAAGTATGGTTTGCCTGTTGGTCAGTCTTGTCTTAAAGTAGGCCATTCAATTTTTCTTTTAAGAATGATTTTGAGTCTGTAAAGTTTCTGAGAAGTTGTTTGTCTGTGAAACCAGGTATTGTTCCTTCAAACCTGAAAGTGAGTTTTGCTGGGTGCAGTATTCTAGGCGAAGCATTTATTTCATTGAGTTTTGTCACTATGTCCCACCATTGCCTTCTGGCCTTGAGTGTTTCTGGTGACAGGTCTGCAGTAAATCTCAAGGATGTTCCCTTGAATGTAATTTCTCCTTTTGATCTTGCTGCTTTCAGTACTCTGTCTCTATCTGAGGGATTCATCATTGTGACTTGGATGTGTCTTGGGTGTTTTTTCTGGGGTCTCTTTTAGTTGGTACTCTTCAGGCATGCAGGATTCGATCATTTGTATTCAGTAGCTCTGGTAGTTTCTCTTTAATAATGTTCTTGACCATTGATTCTTCCTGGAGATTTTCTTCCTGGGTCTCTGGGACTCCAATGATTCTTAAGTTGTTTCTGTTGAGCTTATCACAGACTTCTATTTTCATCTGTTCCCATACTTTGAGTAATTTTTCCATTGTTTAATCATTTGCTTTAAGGCTTTTTTCCAATCTCTTCTGCTGTATGGAGTTGTTATTCATCTCATCTTCCAGTATACTAATTCTATCCTCAGCTGCTGTTAACCCGTGGGAAAGCTCAACCTTGTTTTTCTTCAATTCATCTACTGAGTTTTTCAGATTTGTTATTTGACCTGAAATTTTAGTTTGGAGTTTCCTGATTTCTATTCATATTCTCTTAATTCTTATTAGTGTTCTCTTCTATACTTTCTTTGAGTTCTTTGAACATCTTCCATATTGCGACTCTAAACTCCTTATCTGAGAGACAGACTAGTTGGTTGGTCATGTTCAAGTCATCAGAGTTGCCATCGTCATTCTCTATGTCTGGCTCTGGCCTGCATTTTTTCCCATTGTCACACTTGATTGTGGGTGTTTTTACATGTTGTGGTTGTATTCATTGGCTAAATGATGTGCATGGCTGGGAAGGAAGCGAGTGGCTGTGCTCCTCTGGCTCCACCCTTTCTGGGCTTGTAAACTCACCTCCAGGAAAGGCTCCAGGGAAGGCGAGCCATTTGCAGATGAGCCACACACAGGATGAAATCAGGCCAAAAATGGAGCACAGCACAGAAGACAGACAGATAGGGGTGCTGGCATCTGAGTTCCAACAAAGTTCATTGGCTTCCCCTTTCTGGGCATGTAAGCTCACCTCCAGCGAAGGCTCTAGGGAAGGCAAGCCGTCCTCAGATGAGCCCCATACAGGATGAAATTAGGCCTAAAATGGAGCACAGCACAGAAGACAGGCAGATAGAGGTGCTGGCATCTGAGTTCCAGCAGACTTCCTAGTTCATTAATTTTCATTCAGTATTTTCTCAGTGTCCAGGCACTGCTCAAAATAATATTGACTGAAAAAAAGTCATGAGAGAAAAATCTGAGGAGAAAAATCTGAGGGAGTGAACCCAAAAGAAATTAGAGGAGAGTTGACACTGAGATAAAGGTTGAGGGACGTGCAAATACTAATGGAGATTTGCCATTGAAACTGTATGCATGAAACCTTTTCATAAGCAGTACTATAAATCATAGTGCCTCAAAACATTTTTTAAATCATACACAAAGAAAGTATATCATTGTTGAAGAACCAGAAAAGATGGGACAGATTAAAAACTGTCCTTGTCTTTTGATACTTTTTAAATTAGTTTAACTTTTGTTTTCTTTTTTTAGGCCACACTTAGTGACTCTCAGGGATTACTCCTGGCTTGCTGCTCAGAAATTATACCTGGCACGGGGTATCATATGGGACACCAGGTATCAGACATTGTCCTGGGTCAGCAGCGTGGAAGGCAAAAGCATTATCACTGTGCTATTGCTCTGGCCCATAAAATAATTTAACTTTTAAAGCCTATCTATTAAATAATTTATATTCCCATTTAAGCTTAATTATGCTGTTGAAAAAGTTTATAGTATCATTTAACATTTCTGAATATCTTTAATGTTGATTGAACATTTTGTACTTAATATATAAATAAATATTCTGAGAAACTTGGAAGTAAATTCAAGATATGAATGTAAGTAATCCAAAGTTTGAGTGTGTACCCTAAATAATATTTCACTTATTCTTTGTTTTTATTTTATTTATTTCTTTATTTATATTTTTTGGTTGTTTTGGGGCCTCACCCTGTGGCTCTCAGGGGTTACTACTGGCTCTAGGCTCAGAAATAGCTTGTGGCAGGCACAGGAAACCATATGGGACCCCGGGATTCAAACCAACTACCTTAGGTTCTAGATAGGCTGCTTGCAAGGCAAATGCCACTGTGCTATCTCTTCGGCCCCATATTTCACTTATTCTTAATATTCTTACTTGATGAAATTGTTTACAGTGAAAGAGCACAAGCTTCCTTAAGTGGGTATCCAGGAAACTAGTAAAATTTAGTGTGCAGTTACTTAATTGCTATACTACTCTGTTTGATATTAATTCCAAAATTATTTGACTTCAGCTATTGATGTGCTTTAGAAATTTGTCTTGGTTAATTATTTAGGGTTCTTATTTTTGGTGAGGACACACTTGAGGAGTGCTTACTCGTGGTTCTGTACTAAAGATTCACCTCTGTTATGGCTCGGGGAACACACAAGCTGCAAAAAATAGAATCAAACTAAGATACATTCAAGGCAAAACCCCTGCCCTCTGTCATAGTCCTCCAACTTCTGAAGGTTCAAAAGATAATAACGATGTAACAAGATTAAACATGAATTTGATTATTCTGGTGTCATTTGACAGTGACATTTTCATTCTATTGATTTTTGGGTCGTATCCAGTGTTGCTCAAAGCTTAGTAACCTTGCTATGCACTCAAAGACAAATTCTTTGCGCTCAGGAATACATAGGCTATAGCAAGGATCTAAACCATATTGGCTGCAAGCAAGGCAAATGCCCTACCCTCCATACTATCATTCTGGCCCCAAATTGATATTTTTAAATTATTAGTAAAAACAAAATCTTTAAAAAAGCCCTAGTTTAGGGTTTGAACTATGACTTGCACAATAAGCATGACCTCCAGTCCCAAAGGTCTGACAGAGACAACTGCAACAGAATGGGCCTTCTGGAAGCACAAAGAAAGACGCTAACCTAGGTGCCATCCTAGGTTCAGTGCAAAGACCAAGGTCACCAACCACAGAAGATGGACTAAAACGACACTGAGGTAACAGAACCTCTAGAACCACAAAGACTGACCTCACCATAAGTCCTACCTCAGGATCTGTGCAGATACTGAGACCTCTAAACACAGAGCTCTGAGTGTATCACCCTGGACAGAACAGAAGTCTTCCACACGCCAAAAAACACCACCAGGAGAATAAATGATCCTGAGCAAAGTCTGGAGCTGATCCCATGACAGTATACTCCAAGGACGGAGAAACCCCATATTTCTTAGGCCATGTGAATTCCTTTTCGAATGACCCCAATATTTACTGTGCCAGGGCAGGAGGGGAAAAAACAAAAATACAAAAAGCACAAAAACTTAGTATTTTATATATATGTATATATATGTGTGTGTATATATATATATACATATATATCTTTTACCTTCATTTATTATTGTTATTATTATTTTTATTTACCTATCTATTTTGGTCGATTTCTCTGTTTGGGTGTGATTATTGAAATCGTCGTCCCCAATTATACTTATTTTTTTCTATTCTTTTCTTTTCCCTCGTTATGTGCTATGCCATGTTTCTTATTTCAAGACCATGGCGTGTTTTTGGTTTGTTTGTTTGTTTTTGTTCTGTTTTTTGTTTGTTTGTTTGTCTGTCTGTTTTGCTTTGTTTTTCGGCTGTTTTTTTGTGGTGCTTATCGATATAGCTGGAGTCCTCACTGGATAATTGACACTTTTTTTGGTACTGGTGGAGTGTTTCACCTTCTTTCTCTCCTTCATCTCCCAAATCGATGATGAGAGCCTCTAGAAGGATTCCACCCATTTTGGGAGTATTAGACTCTTACCCCAGTTTATTTATCTTCTCCTTCTCAGGCAAAACCACGCAACTTGAACTAGCTAGTCCTGCCTACAGTTAGAGGGGGAGATAAGGGAGGCATCAAGACCAAACAGGTGCAAGACTACTAAGTAGTGGGTTGGATACAGAGGGGACCACATATTCTAGCCGCCCTGGGGGTGAGGGAAGAGGAAATGGGAGGTAGGACAACAACGGAGGGGTAGGGAGGACAATTTGGGGATGGGAATCCCCCCTGATTTTATGTAAATATGTACCTAAAATGTTATTGTCAACAATATGTAAGACACTATGATCAAAATAAAAATTATATTAAAAAAATCTTTAAATGCAGTGTTTTAGATAAAATTTTAAAGGTGATATATATTTCCTATAATAATTTTTAAATAGTTCTTTGAAGCAAATAGTTAAACCTTTGATATCATTATATTATTACTTGTAAAAAGTTTGTAATTAATAGTTATCACCAGCTATTTAGATATTAAGTAAAAACATGAAAAAAGTTCTACGTATATATCCATTAATGACATCACCTCTAATTCTTCAACTAAAACTAAAGTGTAATCACTTAGCTCATGATATTCAAATAACTATATAAATACTGCATTTTTGGGACCTAATAGAAAAAATGTACTTCTGGGTTACCTTCAAGTGACTTATAATTTTACTATTTTTATTTTTAACAGCCACTACTATGTGCCAAGATGATTTTAGTAGAATCTTGAGATTTCATTTCCAAAATATATATTAGTAGTCATGTAAATACTCTGAGAAGAATTTTTACAATTTTTTTATTTAGAGAGCTCCTACTAAAATGATTTGCATTGTCATGAATAGTGTCAAGAAAACTATGTTTTGTACATTACATTTGACACTTAGTTTATCACTCCACTATTGCATAACTAGTCCCCAAGATTAGCTCAGTAACTTAACACCTCTGTATTTTTGCATAGCCCTCCTATTCTCTCTTAAGTCTACCTTGCAAACAACTTCCAGAATTACATGAAACTGCAAGATTTCAAGTTGGATTATCTCTTCAACAATCTACAAAATGAATTTACTGCTTTACATAAAGGCTAGATTTCAAGAACTTCCGAAGAATGAATGTAATCTTATAGTATTAGTATATTTGAGGCAATATTACTCTGGTGCAACAAATAGAACATTTCAGTCAGCATATATTCCTTCATCAATCCTCACATTTATTATTCCAGGATAGGGTTGTTAATGCAATTCCCTGTACCAAGAATACACTTCTTTACATTCCTGCTTTGAAAATGTTAATGTGGCACAATCTCACCAGCCCATAAAACTAGACTCAACACTTGGAACACAAAATATCTATACATTTCTCATCCATTTTAAATTGTGATACAAAAATTCTCCTGAAATCCACCATATTTTCTAAGGATACAGTTCCAGAACCCCGAAAAAATCTTTCTTATAAAGAGAATTGCTGAGAGTGTGCATAATAAAATCCAACAAAAGTTTCAAAATATTAATCTACATATGAAAATTGGTGTTATGTAACAAATTATTTTAAACTAATTTGATTCTGATAAGAACAGTAACATCTAGAGATTCTACCATCTCTCACCTATCTCTAGCTCATAAAATAAATCTTAATAATTAAAAAAGGTGCAAAGTGATCAAATAAAAATAATAAACTGAACATTTATAAAATATAAATTTCTAAATACTGATAATTTAAAATGTAATTTTAATGTATATATATACTATCTGTGAATGTATGAGTATATATATACATATATATGTACATATATATGTATATATATATATACACCCCATGCATCTGGAAGAAATGACAAGAGAAATCAAAAGTTATTTTTATGTAAACAAAATCTAAAGCACCACATATCAAATCACAGCAAAAGTTACACTAAAAAGTCAGATTTGAAAGATGTGAATACACTTAAAAGGAGGAAGCTTACTATTTATTAATCCAACTTAACAATGCAAGAAAAGAGTACCAGTATAAACAGATAGGTATAGAACACTTGCCTTGCATCCAGGAGACCCAGGTTATATTTCTGTTACCCTGAATGGCCCTAATGCCTGCTAGGGGAAATTTCCAAGTGCTGAGCCAGCAATAAGTGCTGGACACCAATGGGTGCAGCTAAATAATAATAATGCAAGAAAGGAATACAACCTGATCAGGAACATTTCTAAGAGGCACAAGTTTAATGTCCAGCACCATTAAGTAAAGTAGGGTATAGTGTCTACCAAAAGAAGACCTAGCACCACAACACCATGACACAACACTGGGCATCAGTCAAACAAATGTACTGATTACTTCAGCAAGGTCCCTTAAACCTTCAAACACTCTGGTGATTCCCCTCAAAACAAAACAAATAATGCTTACTGTGCAAAAATCAGGGAAAAATAATAGAAACTATGGGCAACAACACTGGTCCCAAAACAATTACAATGAAAAATACTTGCACACATTATTTTAGTTTATTAAAACAACATTACTTATTTAGAGTACTATGTTCATTTTTAATATTGAAGAAATTTTTTCTTGGTAGTTTACCTGCATATTAGATATAATAAAGTCTAAGTGTAGACCCCTTTACTTGTCTTCTTCAGTTTTGGGTTCAATTATACAAAGATTTCTTATTTCCTTACAGAGATGATAATGCGATATTCATACTCAAATAAATTACACCACATTTATGACCACCATCAAGCTCTCACAGCTCACTTGACTAAGGCTATATGCTGTGCAATAAAGTTAACCCCTGATTTTTTTTTTGGGGGGGGATCCATTCTGGGTCACTTTCTCCTTGCCCAAGATCCAAAACTACTAAACACATTTCTACCAACATAGACTTCCTTCTTGGACTGTAGCCTGAGGTAATCCCAAGTGTGTTAATATATTCCTCTATAAACAACTTTGCTGCTATTTGCTATGGCATAATATGAAAGGAAACATGATTTTCTGTGAAGCATGAGAATTCTTCTAGAATTTGTCTAGATAAATGAGAAGCTTCCTATGATAGAAGAAAAGATGTTAAATATAAACCATACATTATGAAAAATACAAAGAATACCTAGAAAAATCTTCAATTCACAGTTAAAACGGTGTGGTAAGATGGATTAATGGCTGAGGGTAGAAAGATTTCCTGCTTTCCTCTTAACAAGTCTGCATTACAAATAGTCAGCAGCCCCATGCTTTAACCCTGAGAAGACTTGGTGGACATCCAGAAAGATTATTTTCCCAGTAATGTCTATTCTTTTATTCCTCAGGCAGAGAAATCGCTCTCAAGATATCAATATAAAAAGATATCATTCACCTTGTTCTTTCTTACTCCCAAAAATGGCTCTGTTATGACTATAACTATCCATTACATTTGAATTCTAATCAATGTTTCAGCATTCAATTTAATAATGGGAGTTACTGAGCAGCTTTCATTTCTGATAAAACGTGACTACAGTTTTCTTTTTTAAAATAAATTTTTTTTCTGTTAGAAACCACTAAAATACACTCTACCACTCATATAATTATATAAAAATTAAAAAATATACATGTGTATATTGTTTAAAGGGTTCAAAACATTTGAAGGTTGCTGTTAAAATGAACAATAATTTAATATTTAACAAGATTTGTTCAAATGAGGAGTATAGATGCATTCACCAGTGTGCTAGCATAAAATGGTTGAAAAACCCAGATTGTGTATGGTCATATCAACCCAAATGCATCTTATATTGTCTATGCTCCTCTGAGTAGTCCTCATTTTGTAAAGTGGTGGGCAGAACATAGTCAGTTCCCAAAGGTAAAGAGGTGGAAAACCACAAACAGAAATCATAGTTTCTATTATTCAATTCCTGTAGCACTACTAAAATTAAAGTAAATGTTTTTAATACAGATATAAAGAAAAATTTGATGTCAGAATTCCAACTAAATTGGAAATCATAAATTATTTATGATTTATAAATTATCTTGTTTCTTTGTTATCCCATCCCCCCTTATCTTGTTTCTTTATTACTATCGTTTACTTATTTTATTTTATGATACAGATTTGTTGGGGACATTGGCTATGCCCAATTTGTAAGCAGGGATTGCTTTCAGAGATAATTAACAAGCCCAGAGATCCCATTTAAACCTCCTGCATATAAAGATCCAGCCTGTTAAGCTGCATCTCTGACCTAAACATCATTTTAAAAATGACATACATTTTTAAATAATGAATCTTTATACTATAAAAATATATAGATTTCATTTTCAAAACACACCTACAACTGGCAGACTGCTGCTGCTATTGCTCTTGAATATACATTATAAAGCTCACATATTAGTTTTGTTTTAGAAGACAGATTTCCAAAGGAAAAATGTATTTCCCTTGTACTATAATAGGTTTTTTTTTTACATTTTTGAAAGGTTGCACATGAATTTATTCATGTTGATGTACAAATACTCTATTTAAAGGATATCTAGAATAAATTACTTTGAAATGTAATGCAAAATGCATACATACATACATATTATGCACACAGCATATACATATATATAATTATGTTATATATGTATTTATAAATATATTGGAGAGGGGTCTACTGCAAGTCATGCTCAGGAAGCTTGGGAATGATTTAAGCTTTCCTTGGACCACATCAAGAGGTGTTTGGAGGCCTCCAAGATAGCACATGCAATGGTCAGGGCAAATTTTCTGTTGCTAGAAATGAACTAGATCAGAGCCCCTATGACTCTATACACTCAAATCTAAACTCAGAGCCAGAGTACAGTGTTTTTCTTCATCTAGAATACCCTGGTCATATCCCATATGGCATTTAGTCCCCACCAGGCATGACTTCTGTTCCCAGAACTGTGCCAGATATGCCCTTCCCCCTAAATATTATTAACAGTATTATTTTCCAAGTACCTCAACAAAAATGGTTATATAAAAATAATAATAAATAAACCTCAAATCCCTAAACTCCTTTCTGTAAAACTAATCAAACTGCAGTCTAATGTAAAATATGGATTTTTTTCTTTAAATGTTATCCTTTCTTCAATGCTATCAGGCTTGTTGCTCACCAAAATATATATATGATTTTCAGGCACAATTAGGCTAAATGAAAGTTTAATCCTAAACAATAACTATAAACACATTATTAGATCAACCCATGCTATCAAATGTCTCCAGGTTCAATAATTAAAAGCTTAAAGCATTAAATATTTTAAGAAAATATGGTTTATATGGAATTTTAAAATATATTTTTATCTTGCATGTTCATGAGGGTAAATAATAAACTGGACCCTATCCCAAGGAAAACAGAATATGCAAGAATTATCATTAATGTTCGACCAAATCTGAAAACCTGGCACTTAATGAAAGATTTTCAAAGGTTTAAAATAGTTTGGATTGCTAAATCAGACAATGAATGTCAGATAAGCTTTCTGAAAGTCCTCATTCCTCTGGTCGTTTTTTAAAAAAAATCAATAAATGTATTCTAACTAAACTTTAAAAAGCTTCTGGGAAGTGACCTCTGACAAATTCTTTTGGGGATGCTCCAGTTATGCAGAGGGCAGGGCTGGAATCCAATAGCAAAACACAGAATATTTTTCCTTTCTGTAGAAGCCCATGTTTGCTCTTGAACATGTAAACTTTCCCTATCTCTCTTTCCACTCCTACTTCTCTAAATAATTTTTTTTCAGTAAAACTACTTATATTAACCATTTTAAAATAGCAGAATGAAGAAAATATAAAAATGCTTCTGTTCTTAGAAAAAAATCTGGCCAGTGCACTAACAGACATTCCTTTACATATCAAATATCAGATTTCTGAATTGCTCTGCTGCAGGCCTTCTGTCCCACTCTTATATCCCCTGTTGCTCACTGCATGAGCTTTATTTCTCACTTTGTATAAGACTGCAAGTAGAAAATCTTCAATACCACTATATTTTTAAATGGTGTGTTTTATATAACACATTAATGATTCCCTTACATGAAATTCTACCATCTGGAAAACTGATCAATCTAACATGAAATCCTCATCAAGAATTTGTTTTTGTTTTAACTCATAATGCACTAAAACTCAATGAACTTGACTCAAAGATAGGCAATCCAGATGGTCTTTATTTTCAATAGAGTTAGAACAAATTGGAATCAGAAGAAACAGCATCCTAATGCCTCACAGGAATACCTCTAGGTCAGAGGGAATCTGAAAACTATTTTGTAAGTAGGATTAAAAAATATCTTAGAAATTGGACACATTAAAATTACCTTATTTTTTAAAAATATTTCTCATTGTTTAAATTAGTAAGGGAATTCTAATATATTTTATGTATTTTAACCAACACATTTTAAATTGTCCGGATATCACACAAAATAAGGATGGGGATTCCAATTAGTAATTGTAAGCAATGTTCACTACATTTTCGAATTAGTTGAGAAATTGGAAGGAAAGTTAGGAAGGCAGGAATGTGGGAGCACAACCTGTAGAACTTTGTAAAAATAATTATTGTTGTGGATTTTTTGTCAACACAGTTCCTTAAAATGTCAAAATTATCAACATAAAAGTAATTTTACAGAATAACAATTAAAAGTTCGAGATAAAGTTACCTTTCAGAACATTAATGTATTAACTTTTATTCTAAGTCATATACTGTAGTGCTCAGAGCTTATTCTAAGTATTGTGCTTAATGGATCACCTCAGTGCTCAGTAGAGCACATACAGTTTGAGGATAGAACACATGTTAGCTGCATACAAGACAAGCATCTTAACAGTTTTATTATCTCTCAGACCCTAGTATCAAACAAATCTATCAAAAGTCACTGTTTTAGGGATTTGAGCAGAGGCACAGTGGTAGAGTGTTTGCCTTGCACGTGGCTGACCTAGGACAGACCCTGGTTCTATCCCACAGTGTCCCTCCAAGCCAGAAGCAATTTCTGAGTGCAGAGCTAGGAGTAGTTCTTGAGTGTCACTGGGTGTGACCCAAAAACCAAAACCCAACCAAACCAAACCAAAACAAAATAGAAAAAACAACAAAAATTTTACAATTTAAATTTATATTTTAATTTCCATATATATCATAAATATTTATTTTATCACTTGTTTGTAATACTGGTAATTTTACACCTTCATACATGTTCAGTTTTATGGCTATATACGTGTTTATGTTACAGTACATCCACCAACAAAATTCTAGTGCCAAATAACTCTCTCTACCCATTCGTCAAGCCAATTTCCCCTTTCAATTAGTAATCACAGGATTTTCCACGGGAGACCATATCTCACTATAAACAAAACCATAATATCATCAGATATGCTTTTCACATACCTCTTGCAAGAGAAAACAAATATGTTATGTATCAATTCAAAAAGTCAAGACCAAGTATTCGTAATGTATTAAAAGGAAGGCAGAAGATATTTCTGAAACCACTAATAATTTTTTCTGTCCCTAAATCCATTTTTCCCCTCCTAACACATGGCAAAATTCCCTATCTGGTCAACTTAAAAAAAATTTTTTTTTTGATTTTTGGATCACACCCAGCAGCCCTCAGGGATTATTCCTGGTTCTAAGCTCAGAAATCGCTCATGTCAGGCTCGGGGAAGCATATGGGATGCCAGGATTTGAACCACCGTCCTTGTGCATGCAAGGCAAAGGCCTTACCTCCATGCTATTTCTCCGGCCCCAACTTTTAAATTTTTATTTTTTACTTTTTTCATTATAGCTTGTCATTTTAACCTTTCTTACTAAAGTCAAAAATATTTTTAAATATTTCAAAAACAAGTCAATTTGTATACGTGGACTTCAAGGAGAAAAAAGATACAAATTTATGTTCATTCAGCTGTCAATTCAATAAAAGTAGAAAATGTGCCAATAAATCTGGAGCTTCAAACTTGAATTAAACATTTTTCTGTTTCTCAAATAATGGAAAGCACAAAAATCTTAGCTTTAAATCATTATGAGCATGAATAGTAGTAAAAACAATTTATCTACATCAATATGCCAGTAATGTAATTAAAGCACAATTTCAAATACCTGTTAGTAGTTGGATATTATCAACAATAGAATATAAAGAAAAATGATTACAAATATTATCTTAATTTTAAATAGCAAATAGAAAGCTTTCTCTATTCATTACAATTAGAGAAAGTCAAAAGCAACTTTATTCAATTAAGTCAAATATACGCAAAAACTTAAAAGCCTGAGCTATACTAAGTGATGAAAGTAATATGGACATGGTCCAAGTCTGCTTTATTTGCAAGATACTATTTATTAGAATTATATTTTATTATACAGTAGTAAAAAAAATACCTCGTGACATCCTACTATTGCCTACCAGGAGAAAATTGAAACAGATGCATTAGTAAAACAGCAGACAGCAGCATGTCATGATGTGCTCATTTGTGCTTTTGTAATGTGTCAAATGACACTGTTTATGAGGCTGATGGTAAAGCTATACAAATTATTGTCACTGAGTTGTTTCCCAAAATTGAGGCTTTCAAGAAATCTAGAATTATTTTGGGATGTTTTCTGACTCTCAAATAGAGGAAAAGTAACTATTTTTATAAACTAAGATGCAAAACAAATAGTTTAAAAGGCTCAGTGCATTTGTGGCATGCAAGGGACTTGGATTGAATGCTGGGCTCCACTGGGTTATCTACACTGCAAAGAATGCAGCATCTAGATCCAGAATCAGACCCTGGTAGCATGGAAATCTATAGAACCAGATAAAATAATAAAGCACTAAGCATCATTATATATTTATTTGTTTATAATGTGTTATATTCGTCCTAAAACTTTGTCCCTAATTTTTGGATGTAATAGTCTAGTAAAATGTAATCTAGTGTCTAGGACAGTCATCCTATTAGCTGTGCTTTTGTTGAAAAACTGAAATTAGCTTTACAACAGAATTAGGATAATGACTTTTTTAAAATGATAAATATAATTTTAATATTACCCAAGATTATATAAATTTATTTTATGTAAATTTTTTCTTAAGAACATATAAATCATCTATTAGTAAAAATATATGCATGTAATATTGACTATTCTATATTTCAAGTCATTTAAGGACAAAATCAGAAACAAAAAATTAAGTGCTTTATTCAATATTTCTTTTTCTCTGATTCATATTGATCTTTCAATCTATTAATGCTAGTTTCAACAGAATATCCTATTGCATGATTAGAAACAAATATCTTTCTTAAAAATTCAGCTATATATGTGATAACTATTAGAATAATCTCTATTAAATCAATAGCAGAAAAATGATTTTATGCCAATAAATTTTTAAATAAAGGTTGCCATTTTAATAACAAAGTTATTCAAAAATGTTAGAAAAAGATATTTATTGCTACAAATATATAAACTTTATAATGTATTACCAATATACATTAATCTGTATTATAGCAGAAAAAGTAAAAGTAATCATCATTTTAATTTTGTCAGTGTTAAGTTTTGACAAAGTTTACTGGTTGCACCTAATGTTAATGTTACTGTACCTACCTCATCAATTGCCAAAAACACCCCTCCGACATCTTTATGTTACTTCCTACCCACTGATTATTACCTTCTAATTGATACCCCACTGTTTCTTAATCTCAAATTTTTAAGATTACCAAAAATCCATTCACAATATGATTGAGGTATAAGCTATGAGGAAAGTTTAGCTTATCAAAGCATTTTAGAACTATTGCATTTGCCAATAAATTGTAAATGGAATGTGAGATCAACATTTTTTCTGAAATATTTACAAGTAAAAGAAAAGCAAGATTTGTAAAGGGCTAGAAAAAGGTACTTTAGAGTTGTGCATGAGCTTAATCCAGGTGTTAGAGAGTTGGAGCTGTATAATAAATTTCTCTTGAATTATGCCTAAAAAAACTAGCTACACATGTAAACTTAGAGTTATTATAAAGGTTAGGATAGAAATACTTAGAGAATAATCAGACTTTTGATAACACTTACTGATAAGTTAGAAAGACGACCAATAAAATGAATACTAATAGTAAAGATTCAAAGTTTTTATTCACTAAATTTCCAAGATACTGAGGATAAGAAGACAAACCATCAAAAAAAAAAAAAAAAACCAAAAAAACTGAGATGTCATTATCTAACTTGAAGCTCTATGGCAAAGCCACAGTGAACAAAATAGCATGGTATTGGATGAAACAAAGATAAACTTTTAGACCAATGGATCAGAAAGAAATACAGTAACAAACTCAGAAGTATATGGTCAATCAATCTTTGACAAAGTATCCAAGAATACAAAATTAAACTAAGACAGTTGTTCAACAAATGGTGGTTGGTCAATTGGATAATCACATGTGAGAAATTAAAGATTGATCCATATCTCACACCTTACCCAAGACTAAGACCTCAAAGGACTCCAATGATAGGATGCCAATGCCAAGGACTATAGAATCAAATCTGAATAAATGGGACTACATCAAATCTACAAGAACTACTATAATACATCAAAAATATAGGGAGTACATCAAAGTCTCTGTCTGGCAAAAGAAACAAGTTAAACGTAAAAGGCAATTGGTCCTTGAGCCTGCCAGGAGTGATTTTTGAGCAATGAGCACTGTTGGATGCAGTCCAAAAGTAAACAAGCAAAACAAAGCAAAATAAAAACTAAAAGACAGCTAACTGAGTTGGAGAAAATATTTTCTCTCAACACAACAGATAAATGATTGATATATAATACCAAGTATTATCAATAGTTAACTATCAAAATCTAAAACCTCATCAGAAATGTGGAGAGGAAATGAAGAGGAACGTCTCTGAAGAAAGGCCAATAGATTATTAAAAAGCACATTAAAAATGCTCAGCGTCACTTATCATTAGAAAAATCCAAATCAAGACAATGAAATATATCAACTTACACCAGTGAGGATGGCACTTATTCAAAATATTTGAAAAATATTTGTGTGATTGGATTTGGTAGAAATGGAACTCTCGCCCACTGCTGGTGGGAATGCTGCCTGGTACAACCCCTCTGGAAATAAAGTATGGATGTTTCTCAGTAATCTCATTATCAAGCTGTCATATGACCTAACAATCCTGTGTTTGGGTTAATATGCAAAGGACAGAAAAACATTCATCTAAAAGGATGTATATGGGGACAGAATAAAAGCAAAGAGAAAAAAAATAGTGGAGGAGGAGAAAGGCAATATAAAAGGATAGGAGATAGGGACATTGGGTTTCAAGTGCATTTCTAGTCTCATTTTTCTAGTGTTATTTCTAGAGTTATTATTTCTAGTGATATTTTTTATCAAGAGTAAATAACCAAGCCAGAGTCAACAACAAGGAAATCATGAGACCCAAATTTTAACAACCAAAATTAAACACAGTCCTGTTATGTTGGCAGGCTGAAGGTCAGAGGGTAGTGGCACAGGATACACTTTGGTAACCTCGGTGGAGATGGTGGTGGGATTAGTCCCAAAACATTTTATGACTGAAATCTAACTAAGAATAGCTTTGTAATTTACAATATTTATATAAAATATTAAAAAATAAACAATAATAATCAATTTAACGGTTATTTAGGAAACAATATGATCACTAAAGAATTTTGGGACCAAAAATTATATAACACATAAGCTGACTGCTTTGCAGAAATTGACATCTATTAGATCCATAACATTACATTTGGTCTCTTGATTACTGATAATTCAAGGAAATGCTGGACAGTAATTGATAAAATAGAATAAGGAAGGAGAACCTTTTTATTTGAAGTGTTCCCACTCCTTGTTCTTTCTTCCATTACTCTTATACTATAAACTTACACTATAATGCCTAAGTAGTACATGGAGGACAATTTAATCAGTATTTTCCTATAATTTCTTTTTTCTTGCTAAAGTAAAATATGTCAGCTATTTAATAATTTGGTGAACCTTAAAATAAAAATGTATTACATTTTTATGCATTTGCTCCTTAATTATATGCATGCTATGATGACATTTGCTCCATATGTATCACACTTATGCATATAATGTTAAAAAATTCAGAAATTTTATTGCACTATTTACCTTTAATTATGTCAATAAATAATTCACATTATTAAATTACATTATTGTAATAACCTTGTGGACATAAATTACAATAAAAGGTAAGTATTATCTTTTAGTAGCAATATGTTTATACACTTATATTTTAAACTTTGATTACATGATGATTATAACAATGTAGGTTTTCAGTCATTATTTTCCCCATAATATAAAAAATAAAATTGCAATTTTTACTGTAATGTAGGTTTGAGAGATAGTACATAAATTAAGGCATTTTCTGTCTTAAGTGGAACAAGCCCTTAATTATATACCACACTTGGTATAGCTCTGGAGGCATTAAGCACCACAAGATGTCCTAACTCTTGAATCTGAACAGCACCATATTCTTGGGTCTTTGAACTAAACCACCAGTTCAGATGGCTGAGCATTTCCAAGTTCTCTGGAGCCCCCTGGGTAATTTTTGGAAGAATTTAAATAAAGAATTAAAATTCCAAATGGCTATGAATGATTTACTGAATGTGTGATGACAATATTTGAACTGTTATGCTTTAAGTAACTTATATTATCATCTTTGCAAAATAATATGACCAGCATTTTATCAAAGAATCTTAATGAGGGCTGGAGCAATAGCAGAGTGGTAGGACTATTGCCTTGCATGTGGCTGACCTAGGATAGACCTCGGTTTGATACCCCGGCATCCCATATGGTCCCCCAAATTTAGGGACAATCTCTGAGTACATATGGAGGAGTAAACCCTGAGTATCACTAGGTGATCCCCCCCAAAGAACCTTAATGCCCAATATATTGTCTATAAAATTGAAAAACAAATTTCCAAACACCTAACAGAAAATTTGAGGTAGAACCTGAAAAGCTCCAAAAGAAAGAATAAAGTGCTAAATGTTTTGAGAAGTTTATTGCAAGAGAAAAATCCTTTTCAGTAAATGATTTTGCTATCATGGTGTTTTAATATTTTTATAGTTATCTAATTTCCTGTCAATGATAAATTTAAAAATACATCTGCATGTTATTTTGTTTATGAAAAGAAACCGCAAATAAATTTTAATGTTTGTTTTTCATTTAAAATGAGAACAGGCAAAGAAAATTAAGAAACAAAAACTCAAAAAGTTATTTAATCCAATGACCTTGTCAAATATCCCATGGAATTGTGTTCACTCCACTAGAATATCATCAAATGTTTATAAATATACAATTAAAACTAGCATTTTTATTCTGGAACTAAAAAAACTATTGTAAATGGTCATTAGTTATATAACTGTTCTTAATTTCCCTCTTAGAGGAAAATAATCTAGGATTCTTCTTTAAATGAGAAATCATTTTGAATGCATCAACTGCAATGATGTTCCACTTCAGTAACGAAGTTCAAAATCATTTGAGTTTCAGTGGATTGCAAAAAAGAATCGGAAAAGAACTCTATATAACTTACTTCTTGAGGCTGAAATACTCTTTTAGGGGTCAGAGTGATAGGGCAGAGGTTAGAACACTTGAATTGCATGCAGGCGATTTAGATTTGACCCAGTATTACATATGGTTTTCTGAGTACTTCCAGGAATAAATTACTTAGCACAGAGCCAGGAGTAAAACGTGAGCATGTTATTGCATGGTCAAAAAACAAACAAACAAACAAACAAATAAAAAGAATAGTAGAAATGTTTAGAGGCTATGGTTAAGGCACTTCTTTTTAGCTGATTTAATTTCAATCCCAGCATCACAGAAAGTACCCCATGAGCACTGCCAGAAGTGATATAGGATGGCACCTCAGATGAAAAATAACCAATTTACTGTTCAAATTATCAACTCTCAGATAAGATGTAAAACGGAGGCTTTTATAATCTGATATATAATGTTACTAAGACCATGAAAAATTGTTTTATCTAGTAGAAAAGTGAAGCTATACATAGCTGTTGCCACAAATTCTAGGGAGTGAATAATACATTATTATTATATAAGGATTGAGAAGCTATTTTAAAAAAATAGAATATGTATACAAACATACACACATATATGTCTCTATGTGCAAATATTTAACAAAACTGAAGTACATGTTACTGAGATGGAATGTTTTTAGAGTAATTAAGATAAAATTAACAAAAGAATACTAGTAGAAACAAATTACAGTAATAATAATGGGGCTGCTGAGGTGGCGCTAGAGGTAAGGTGTCGAAGGAAGGACAGCGGTTCAATTCCCCAGCGTCCCATATGGTCCCCCCAAGCCAGGGGCAATTTCTGAGTGCTTAGCCAGGAGTAACCCCTGAGCATCAAATGGGTGTGGCCCAAAAACCAAAAAAAAAAAAAAACCTAATAATTACGGATACAAATATGGAGTTCATTTATAGTTAATGAATTTGTTTTCTCTTTATGTTTTAACATCTCTGACCAAAAATGGCTTAAATTTAATTTTTCCAATGTGTTTTTGTGTAATTATCTAATATCACCCATCAAATTAGTGCGTTTATTTTCACTTTTAAAGGCCTCAATAAAAATAAGAGACTAAGTATAAAGTATTCTGGTCCACTGACCTAAAATATTCGGAGTCATTCAAACCATAACTGATGAAAAGTTGAAACCATAGACTTCCTTGCTCTAGCAAGTATAAACTGAAAAGAGCAAGAGAGGTCATAAAACTATACCACTGTTTAAATTGAGGCAGAACAGAGACTCAAGGTGAACACTAGAAGCTTTTGTAAAGTGTTAGCAAGGTCACACTGATAAATTGGAAGGAATAAGAATTGGAGCTACTAATAAATCATGCTAATTCCTTCAGAGCCCACTCTCCTGGCCTTTCTGAACCCAAAGGTAATGGGCAGATCATTCACTTTCCTGATTAATAATTTAAAATTTTTATATATTTTATAATAGCTTACTGAGTCAAAGTTCAAAGTCTATTTGGGTCATTAAAGCAGCAAAAATGTTTCATCATACTGGATAGTAAAAGACCTTATAAAGCATATAATACATGGTATCACGGCCCATTTTCCAAATAAACAACTGCGGAATTATCAATTCTTTAATTATCCCCTCCTTAGTTTCATAGTGATTTATATTTTCTATATCATAACTTTTTATTAAAGATATATTATCTATTTCATAACATATTTCAGTATGCTTAACACTTCCATCTATTTCAAGTATCTTATAGAAGCAGCATATTTAAGTAATGAATCACATGAATATGTAGCTGTATTAACAAGATTCATCCAGGTTCTCCAATTAGTACTTGTAGTGACAAAGACAGTTCAGTTGGCTTCTCTCTACTTCAGTGTTTTCCTCTATAAATGGGATTGCATCATTAACTCTGATATACTTATTGTGACTATTAAATAGTTTATCCATACAGTCAACAAAGATCAACTATCACAGATGAAAAGCAAATATTGAAAATATGGCATTACATTTAGTATTAATACAAAAGACATTTCCTTAAAAAGAGTTACAACTACAAAATATTGATTGGCATAGTCTATCATAAATACAAACACACTGATCTGGTAAATTTTATTACTTTAAAATTTTAATTTCAGGATTAAAGAGAAACCTCTAAGGGTTGAAGAATATGATTTGCACAAGGGAGCTGTCAGTTCAATCCTTGGTACTGCAGGGTTCCATACACAATGTCATGAGTAAATTCCCAGTGCAATCAACTGTAAACCCTCTCCAAATATTTTCAAAGAATTAATTCAAATCATAAAATTGAAAGGAAATTGCAAAGTATGAATTTATAATTAAATCTAGACCAGTAACAATTAATACAATTTTTCCTTCCTTGTTCATTTCATTTGAGGAGTTGGATGGATACTGATGTGTTTTTAAAATAAAGTATATTTGGAATGGCAGTTAATTCAAACAATTGTATTTTTATGTCAAACATAAGAATTTTTAAATAACTACTATTCTATATTCACAGTTGATTTAATCACAACTATTCCATATAACCCAATATCCAATTTATTATAGTTGGTATAATTACAATAGTAACAGCACAATTACAATCTTGTTAAAATAGTCTAATCAAGGTATAAATCACTATTTACATATTGATACTGTAATTTACTCAGAAGAACATACTTTTGTACAATGACATATTCCTTAATAGCCCTTTTCCATGTTAACCTCTACTAGTTGATTATTATGCCATATCCACCAATTACTACTTTTTAAAAAACAACTACTTCTTTGTTGATCTTTTTTCCAAAGTATTCATTTCTATGTGATGTCTATGAGATAGTATAGTAGGTAAAGAATTGCCTTGCAGGCAGACAACCCAGTTTAAATTTCTGGCACAAATAAAATCCTTCAAATACAGACAGAGGTCACTCCTGAACAGAAAGCCAAGAACAGCCCTTGAGCACTGCTTGATATTGCCCCAAATCAAACCAAGAACAATAACAAAAAACAGGGGTGGGGTAATATACAGAGCATAGGACATTACTCTAGCAAACTGTCAGCATGGATTCAGTCCTCTGATTTCCCTGGCTCCATGAGATAGAAATGAATAATTCCTGCTTGTGGAGCCAGGAGGATCACTGGGTTGTAAACCCTAAACAAAATAAATGAAGTAGCAAATTTTTATTTTGGTGTAACTGACAAAAATACAAATTCTTAAAAATTATCTCATTTTTTAAAATTTGTATATGTGATGTTGAAATGTATAAATAACTAGTTTCATACCATAATATCACATTTCAACTATTTCTGGGTCTTCTACCCTTTAACAAATTAAATACCAAACTTTCCTTTCTACTCATGGTAAGCTGTAAGTCTGAAAGCAGATGGCCATTGAATATTTTTCAATTCTTAATTCAATGTTCAAATCACTATGTTTCTGTATGGAAAAAACAGTAATTAAGAATAACAGAAAGAACACCACATTGCTGTTCTAAATTTTACATTACTGGAGGAGCAGTTATAATGAAGTTCTATATCCAAAAAGAAAATTTTCAATCAGAATATTGATAAGTATACAAATATAGCTTTAAACACACACACTACTACTGGGGCCAGAGTGTTTGCACAGCAGTAAATTTTTACCTTACACTTGGCTGGTCCAGAAGGACACAGGTTCAATCCCAGCATCCTAGATGGTCCCCAGAGCTAGGAGCAATTCCTGAGCACAGAGCCAGGAGTAACCACTGAGTGACGCCTGGTGCCTCCCCAAATACACTCTATTGGTTAAGTGTGTATGTAAAAAAACTAGGATCCACAAATATGTATTTGAGAGTATACAAATATATCTTTTAAAATACACACAGTTAAGTGTGTGCAGCAAAAACTATCATCTGTAAAAGACAATGATAGTTCTATAAAATGAATACATTACAATTACATGTAGGGTCTAAAGATTTGTGATGTCAGGACCTTAAAAAATCTCATTAATTGAGAGATCATGTGTTGCATTAATTATTAATTATAAAGTCCTAGTGGTGCATGGATGGATCGATGATGAGGCCTTTCTAGGCCTAGCCCTGCTCCTTCAGCCCCTTCAGTCCACAGGTCTTTTGGTTTTATATAGGTGAGGAAATGATCCACAGGCATTCAAATGAAGTTTCAGGAGTCATCGGCTTTATTACAAGGCCCTAACCACCATGTGCATATTTTTCATATGGCTTTTAAACGAAGCAGTCTTTTTCCTGCCCCTGCATCCAACCTGTCTCTCTTCTCTACCTCCTTGCTGAGTCAGACCCTCACCCCTCTACTTAGGCCACTCTTAATTACCAATCACAGACCCATCCCAGTCTCCCTTTCCAGGTGAGATAGGCAGGAAGTTGGGGGAGAGGTAACAATCATGTTACAACTTTTATCCATGATTCCACACTTTCCTTTTTGCAACATCTACCTATAATTCCTTGCCTTCATATAGTGACCATTTGTTAATGCCATAAACATCACAATAACTATTTGCTGTACATGGACAAACTTAGATAAGAACAACTTTATATATTTAAATAAAAATCCAATAAATATCTATAGGACTAATCAAAGAAATGTATGTTTATGATTTATTTTTTTTTTGTTTTTTTGTTTTTGTTTTTGGGTCACACCCGGCGGTGCTCAGGGATTACTCCTGGCTGTCTGCTCAGAAACAGCTCCTGGCAGGCACAGGGGACCATATGGGACACCAGGATTTGAACCAACCACCTTTGGTCATGGATCGGCTGCTTGCAAGGCAAACGCCACTGTGCTATCTCTCCGGACCCATGTTTATGATTTAAATGATTAACAGAATACAACTGGTTGTCTTGAAAGTTAAAATATATAAATGACACTAACAAAAAGAAAAAAATCTAAAAATTGCAATGAGTATTGCTTTTTAGGAACACTTTTCAAATGTTGAAAATTGTTAACAAGGAACATATCTCTAAATGGCAAAATTCAAATCTATTAATGGGTTTTATTTTCATACAATTTAAATATAAATAATTTACATAATTCACTCACAATACTAGTACCTTCATTTTTTAATTTACTTCTCAAATTATATATATATATATATATATATATATATATATATATATATATATATATTTTTTTTTTTTTTTTGGGTCACACCCGGCGGTGCTCAGGGGTAACTCCTGGCTGTCTGCTCAGAAATAGATCCTGGCAGGCACGGGGGGCCATGTGGGACACCGGGATTTGAACCAACCACCTTTGGTCCTGGATCGGCTGCTTGCAAGGCAAACGCCGCTGTGCTATCTCTCTGGGCCCCTCAAATTATATTTTAAAAAACAGTTAAAATTACTGTATTAATATGTTAATCCAAATCACTTTACTTACATTTGTTTTAATATTTTGCCATCACTACAGATTTGTACTTTCCATAAGACAGAATGACTAAATTTTAAAATAGAGTACAAAAATGATTTACTTAAATATTACCCCCTGAATATTAAAAGACAGATTTATCAGATAGCTAGATCTTCCAGTTTATGAACAATGTATAAACAATTGTTGTCATAATTTACTACTGTTTTAAAATTCATTACTATATCCACTCATATTTCTCACCTTTCACTAGTCCTTTGCACACAGGAAAGCTTTCTGTGTTACAGAAATTTATATTTACTCATTAAATAGTCTTAATTCTGTCTTGTAAAAGTTTAATTTCAGAATTATGCTTCTTTATTCTAAGAATATAAGCTTTGTTCACGTATTTTAAGAATACTCATTTATTCTGGCAGTGACACTAGGAGATTCATTTGAATAAGTACTGTTTTTTCCACCACTGCTTTACAATAATAAAGAATGTTTATTGCATAATCTCATTGAAATATTCTTGGATGAATTATTATAGAATACTAAATATGTAAGCTGTGACTTTTTTCTTAGTTATTTCCCCTTTCCTTTTCATTGCTTCTACTTTTATGATGACAGGGATTAGACACTCCATTTCTGTGCTTGCTGGGGCTACACATTAATTGTGATGGTCACACACTTGGTTAAGAAGCTTGTCTACTCTAGATATATTGCAACTGGGGCTGATACCTGTTGAGGTGGCCATACAGGCAGCTGCAATGCTCATCAGGAATCACAATCTCTAATTGTAGGTTTCAAACACACTTAGTTTCCTTGGACTGGAGATTGAACACTGTGGTACCAAATCACAGCTGCCAATGCTACAAGATTGCACTGGGAATTGAAATATTGGGAGAAGCCAATATAAAGGCTGATGCCTGCAATGCAAATGATCTACAAATGAACTTTCTAGACATCTGTAGCATCAAAACATACTAATATTTAATAGATGAGAAATATTTTACATTTACAAAGTATTATTCCTGCAATTAAATTTATTTGCCCTATTATGCAAAATATTATAGTACATATTCTGAACATTATGGTTTAAGCATACTATATGCTTATGAAGATACTATAGGATAGGTTTGATTCGGTTTCTTTTTATTTTTTTTTGATAGTTCAAGTTTTATGTACTTTCATTAATAGTAGCTACTATTAAATGTTTTTAAAAAGCACTAAAATGATAAAAGAGAGCTCTGAGATGATTTTATATGAGAAGACATCAAGCCAGCTTATGTGTGTTTGAAAAATGAGAGTAAATCACCAGGAATAGGAAATTCACTAGCTAAACTTTTTCCTAGTGATGTTAACAAATGAAAAATAATTGTACATCTTAAAATATCACTAACATATATTTATTTTAAAAGATCTATATAAACGATACACAGATTATTGTCTAAGAAAATAAGATCACATAGATCAAAGTGCTGGATTTGATCAGAGTTATCAAATCAAATTCTTATTCTCATTGAGCACATTGTAAAGTATCAACATTTTATTTTTTCAATATGAAAAACTTCTTACTCTTAACAATATAAAGCAAACAAGCCTGATGGGAATCTTTTATTTTTATCAAATCATTCAAAATAAATTTACAATAAGTACCAGAGAGTCTAACAAAAAATATATTACATTCACTGTATTTCTTAAATTTAATTAATTCAGGACTCATATTATAGAGCTTTCATTCATAGCACCATTCTCAACAGATTTAAGTTACAGAGTAAAATACAAATATTGCGTTATGGACTTTATTATTTAAATAACTCATTAAATAATAGCTGCTGACCTGAAGAAGTTAATGTATACATGTAGAATGCGAATTACCAATTGTAGAATTCTATGCATGGAGAATGTGAACTGCCAATAAAGTGAAATCTAATTTAAAATGCCTTTATAATTGTAACTGAAAAAATAAAAGATATATATAGTCATCTGTTTCATCTTAAACCTGTTAATACATAATAAAATTCGTATTCTTCTAAAGAGCTTTGAGTTATTTTAAAAAGTTATGAATTTGCACATACTGTCATGTTGGAAGCTAACTGAAACCTCTATTTTCTATAGTGATGCTGTCTGGAGAAGTAGCAAGGTGATTAAGGTATTTACTTTGCACATGGTCAAATTGTATTCAAACCCAGGTATCCCATATTGTTCCTTAAGAACTGCCAGTTAGTGATCCCTGGGCCAGGAACAAACACCGAATATTCAGGTGTAAATAAAAAATAAAAGAAATACAGGAAAATAACTATGTTCCTATGTAAACCTGGTATATTCTGACAGAAAATATATTCTACTAGATTCCAGAATTAGGAAATAAAGTGCCATAAATTTCTTCTGTCAAGCAATTATATTTCACAGGTGTACAAACTCTAAAATTTGTTCTCGGTGTTAATTGTTTACAATTAAATAAATGTTCATTGTACACACAAAGAAATTCACTTTAATGTTTCTTCACGTCATCAATAAAATAATGAACATTTAATAAAAGAGTGAAATGTCTGGTATGCCATATAAAACTATTTACAGAAAGAACTGTTAATAGTAACAACCTATAGACATATTAATTAACTAAATTATATGTCTCTGTTGTTAAAATTGGATCACCTAATTTTATGCATCACAGATATATCACTTTGTCAAGAAAGAAGCATGATTTCTTATTTCTTTGTTTGTTTGCTTATTTGGGGCCATACCCAGTGGTGCCTCAGGGGTCACTTCTGGCACTGGCTCAGGAACCATTCCTATCAGGCTGTGGGAGCATATGAGATGCTGGGGATTGAACCCAGGTTGGCCACATGCCTTGCAAATACAATACTACCATTTCTGCCTCAGAAGCATGAAATTTTTATATGACTCTAAAATTATGACCTATAAACAAAAATGAATGAACTAAAATCTCAAGCTGCATCACTTGCAACAAAACAATTAATTTATAAAATAACAAAATATGTAATTATTTAATCATAACTGTTATCATATTTAAACATAATTTAATTGCTTATTTAGTCATTAATTATGTAGAGTTGAAAAATTACACTATTGAAGCAATCATTTAATCATTAGAGCTAGAAAAAAATCTTAGTGCTAATTCATTATTTCTGCTATGCTCTTGGGAAATTATATTCTATATTAATAATAAAACCGATATGGAAAATTCTAACTAATAACACCTGGATAAATCGGTACTATGATAATGTAATATTGAAAGTTTAAATTTAGAAACCAATTTTTAAAACCAACTTTAAAAATAAATAAGCACATAATGAATAAGCAAATAACAATTAAGCAAATAAAAATGGCATGCAACTTAAAGAAACCTGATTCACATGTTAACTGTATTCACATTTGTACTTTTGACTTGAATAAAATTGAGTATCTGTATTTCTCAGTACCAAAATGTGGTTCAAAAATTATTCTCATTAACCTCGGATTACACTAACTTCTATGAGAAAGTGAAATAAATGGAAAAGTGGTCATATCCTCTCAATTTATATGATGCCAGTGAATACTTGAATTTGGTAATTCTCTGCAAGGTAGCACAAAGAAGAAACAGGGCATTTGGCTGTCCTTTTAGGGGACATTCAAGGATTCATTTGCTGCAGAATTAGAATTAGTGTCTGACAATAACTTTTGATAATCAAGTTGTACTTGTGAGCATCTATTTAATTTAAACTTACCCAAATAAAATATCAGATTCACAACATAAGAAAAATAGGTGTTAGAAAGACTAATATATATGTGCATAAAAACATGCATATAACCCCTGTGTTGTATCTACTTTTTTTATTCAATGATTTTGAAGGAAGGTCTTAAAGAAACCTTCACTTTTACTGAGTAATGACTGTGAACTAAATGATTATTTGCTCCACTGTAGTTAATAAATCATAGGGAATGTTACTCTCTCACTCAGAAAAAAATAGTGCTGATCTCATAAAAAGTCTTCTTAAAGATGGACCACAGTCAATGGATATTTGTAAGTTATATGTAGTATAAATCCATCTAAACTGAATTATGGAGATACTGAACTATATTTATTTTAGATAGATCCAGTGACTGAACCAGCACATAAAGTGAATTACAGAATCATGAAATTGAAGATCAAAATTTCTGTCATAAGTATATCAGAATCTCCTGACCCAGAATTTCCAAAAGTATGTTCAAATGAAAGGCTAGGCTCTGTCTAGAAAAATTAAAATTTCAAATAAGTAGAAAATTTCTGGGATGAACTATATTAGATCATTTTTCTTATGGGAATTCCAGAGAATTTAAGAGTTTTTTTATGCATATTAAATTTATATAAGGTAAAATATGTTTTGTTTGTCAAATTCACTTAAATGCATTCTTGTTTCCAAGTAACATTTGCATCTATTTTTTTCTACTTTAGAAAGTGATCAGGTAGCTCAAACACTACAATTTATACAGTGTACATGAGAAGTCAGACCTATACTAATAGTCAATTCAAGAATAGAAATTACAACAAAGTAAGTCAGGGTCCTCTGTTTATATTAAGTGTAGGTTCTGGCTTTCTAATCCTCAAGTAGTTAGAGTTGAAAGCAAGGAATAAAAGATAGCATGGCCAAATTCGTTAAGAATTTTATGTAATTGGGGCCGGAGAGATAGCATGGAGGTAAGGCATTTGCCTTTCATGCAGAAGGTCATCGGTTCGAATCCCGGCATCCCATATGGTCCCCCGTGCCTGCCAGGAGCAATTTCTGAGCATGAAGCCAGGAGTAACCCCTGAGCACTGCCGGGTGTGACCCAAAAACCACAAAAAAAAAAAAAAAAAGAATTTTATGTAAGAGAAGAAAAAAGGGACATAAAATTCCAACTGTTGGGGCTGGTGAGGTGGGCTAGAGGTAAGGTGTCTGCCTTGCAAGCACTAGCCAAAGAAGGACTGCAGTTCGATCCCCGGCATCCAATATGGTCCCCCCAATCCAGGGAGATTTCTGAGCACTTAGCCAGGAGTAACCCGAGCATCAAATGGGTGTGGCCCAAAAAAACAAACAACAAAAAGAAATCCAACTGTTAGGAAGGGGTCTCCAAAGGTTTAGAGAAAATAATCCATTTTCTTTTATTTTAACCAAAGAGGTGGTGAGCACTTTTCAACCACTTTCAAGCAAGCTTGCTTGAAAAACATGGCAGGATGTGAAGATAATTATTCTGGTTGTCCTGTCACCAGGTTATTAGTCATCCATATCTACTGTCATATTTGGGCTCATAAAACATAATGATAATTCCTTTAAAAAATGTCTTCCACTGTGATCCAGCTCAGTCCCTATTGTCCCTAAAATGCTAGACCTCTTCAAACACATTATTTTAACACATTAAGTATCATCAAGCTGGTATGATCAAAGAAAAAAACAATGTTTTTGTAAGACAGTAAAAAATATTAGCAGTAATATTAATAATAATTAAATATAACATAGATAATGAATTAAAATCAATGCAAAACAATGTTGATTTTAAGAGAGTCTTAAGTACAAGAAACTCTACATCCAGAGAGATCAGTCTTATATTTTGATGTTTGTACAGCTGAAATATCAGCTTAGGTTGAGATTAAATATAATTTTAGCAGTTGAGTGAAATACTCAAAGAGAGTGAGGCTTCAAATTTAAATTGTACTTTTAGATCATGGTTTTCTGAAATCAGTGAAATCAAGTTAAGAGTTTGGTGAAAGAAAAATATGCCGTAGTACGTCCTAAATGAGAGTGGATAGGGCACAACCGATGAGAAGATGTAATGTCAGTAGTAAGGGAAAGAACTCTAAAACTATGTGCCAAAAATATCAAAAGAATGTGACTTGTTACCAATAAAAAGCACAAAATAAGGCATTAGGGTACAATAGTTCTAAATTCCACAAGGTACTTGTGAAAGAAATCGAGATGTGGTCTCCTAAGGGATCACCCAGAAACTTATAAGGAGGAATAAAAAAATTTATATAAATGTTTCTGTATTTTACGTATAAGGCTGCAAAGAGAAATACTATTGTTTTCATTAGCACTATTAAATGTGTATGAAATTTTACTGTTTATAATCAAAGCTTGGTAAAATATATAATATATAGATAAATATATAATAAATAGATGCAAACTTTTAGCCAACTGGCAAGGTTCTGTGTTTACCAAACAGCAAATTTATGTTAAAACTATAGAGACATGCCCATAGAAAAAGTGAAACATTGCTCTGGTTTTTAATAAAATAAAGTGGAGCAGAGCAATAGCACAGCGGGTAAGAAATTTGCCTTGCATGCAGCCACCTGAATTCAATTCCTAACATCCCATATGGTCCCCTGGCTTTCCAGGAGTGATATCTGAGAACAGAGCCAGGTATAATCCTTGAGCTTCTGGTTTTTCCCCCACTAAAAAACAAAACAAAACAAAACAAAAAAACACAAAGAAACAAATAAATGAAAGGATCATAGCTCTCAAACATTGAAAATACTATACAGCAGCTTCAAAATGGTGTTGTAAAGGTAAACTAAATTCTAGAACAAGAAATATAATTGATGTGAATTTTGTGAGGAAAAATTTACAAGGAATATTCTGTCATTATATGATTATTCCTATTTAACCCAATGTTGTTTTTTTATAAATTTTAAAGTTCCCTTAATATGCTCAAATTTCCAGCACGGCAAAGCTCTATTTAAAACATAATTCTTACCTTGTTAATGGAATAAGTACTAAAATAGACATTAAGTTTCAGAATCTAATAAAGGCAAACATTTAAAGTATCATGTCATAGATATTTAAGAATGATTATGTAATATGTAGATTGGTATTTTAATGTCTCTAATAGTGAAAGCATCAATTCCTATATTAAAATGCCAAATAAAATATCAAAATATAAAATTTTAAACTATCAATGAAATAAAACTGTGCCTAGGAAATATGGACTGGAAATAAATGTATCCATATAACAAAAGCACTTAAGTCTAGACAGTGTGAATTTAAAGCTTTAGTTTCTCCTTTTTTTTTCATTTCTTCTCTTTGTAAAGGGTTATTAGATTACATTACAGTTTACTCTTTATTCAGGGCTCAGGGGTCATACCGGCAGTGCTCAGGAGACCATATGTAAGCTGGCGATCAAATCCTGGTCATCCAATTGCAACATAAGCACATTAATCCTGGAACTCTCTCTCTCTCTCTCTCTCTCTCTCTCTCTCTCTCTCTCTCTCTCTCTCTCTTTTCAAAAGCATTTCAATATTTTTAAATATCAACAAAATATATTTATAAAAATATTATAACAAAGTTATTTAAAATTATTGAGAGAAATCTGTCTAGAGGTTATAAATATCAATTTAAAAAGAAGAAAAAGGGAAGAAAATCATAACAAAAAAGTTGGTTTTGTTTTTTATATTTTGGTTTTTGGGTATTTCCTTTTTCATATTCATATTTTCTTTTTTTCAAATAGAACCACATAACTTGAATCATCTTGTTCTAACTCATAAATTGAGGGGAAAAAATGGATGGTACCAGAATCAAACAGTTATATGAACTTTGAGTAGAAATAAAAAGTGACCAGACTTAAACACCAAACCCAGAGTCAACGACAACAGAATTGAAACCCAATCTTCAACACACTATACACAGAGGGGACCTGTTATATTAACAATTCTGTGGGGGGAAGAATGGGGGTGCTGGGAACAAGGTTAGAGGAAGGACAACAATGGTGGTGGGAATACCCCTGATTCAACGTCACTATGTACTTTATTACTGTGAAAAACTTGTAATTCACATTGATCACAATAAAATTATTTAAACAAAAACTGAGTCATAATAAATCAAACAGTAATTAAAAAAATCAAAATTATCAAGATATGGAAGAGATTCTTTTCTTTTCTTTTTTTTTTTTTTTTGTGGTTTTTGGGTCACACCCAGCAGTGCTCAGGGGTTACTCCTGGCTCCATGCTCAGAAACTGCTCCTGGCAGGTACGGGGGACCATATGGGACGCCAGGATTCGAACCAATGACCTCCTGCATGAAAGGCAAACGCCTTATCTCCATGCTATCTCTCCGGCCCCAGAGATTCTTTTCTAATGCTTCTGTAATAAGTAACCAACATGTAACAAGAATACTAGAGGTTACTTAATATCCGCATGGTTCCACTTTTATAAAAAGTCTTTAAAATATTTGCAACATTTCATCAATTACTATTTCACATCTGTTGTTGCTATATTTAAACCAGAAACTATTTTCATTTAAAAGTTCAGCAATAAAGTCTTGAATGAGAGACTTGTGAATGTTACATAAACATTTGTTTCATTCTACTATAGAATAGGATGAAACCAAATAAGGCTTGCATATACTAAGAGAAACATTATCATGTTGGTAGTAACAATATCAGAAAACAACATCATTTTAGGGGTATAAAAAAATAGCATTTTTGCAACATTGTTGTAGTGCTCAGGATCTATTCCTGGCTCTGTCTTCATGAGTGACTGCTCACATGTCTCAGAAGTTTTTATTTGGTGCTTGAGATTACATTGGGTTTGGGCAAATGCAAAGCAAGCCATTTCCCTACTTTACTCACCCTCTGGCCCCAAGATCAAACTATTCAGCTATTATTGTAATTTTAATTAAAATAAATACACAATTTATATGCTACTATAACGATGGCATATATAAACACACTATTTATATCACTGTATACATAGGGAAATATCTGGAAAAAAACTAGAAAATGAATAGCAATAAGAAATGTTTAGATCTATATTTTGACTTGATACATTTCTGTGGTTTAATGTGGAACAACGAATAAAACAGACAAATAAAATTTACCCAATAAAATATTAACATTATTCCCCATTTTAATATTATTGTTGTGACTTTTTAAATTACAATAGTTATTTTTCAAAATTATGTTGACATCAATAGATCATCCAATTCATTAAATAGTTTTGCAAATAAAATAAAAATATCCATACATAACTTCTATCAGATGTAAACTAAAGCATGCATACAATTTAAACATTCAACTTTCTTTGTCAAATATGCATCATAAAGAGTGCATACAAACACAACTTAATCAAAAGAATTCATACTACATAAATGTTTTTATTTCAATTTTCAGGTTCCCTCCATCTAATATAGCTCACTCTCTACCACACACAAATGTCTCTAAAGAGAATAAAACTAAAAACAAGCAAGTAAACCTAAAGAAAGCTTTTGGCTCTGTTGTTTTATCAGAAAAAATAAGCTGCATAGCAAAATGGATTTAAATTTTGAAACCTGAGGAGAATGCCCCAGAAGAATGAGTATAGGTAACTCAGCATTAAATTGCTTAAGAGAGAAAGGCAGGCATAACTTACAGTTCATTAAACTGGACAGTGCCAACAGTATTCACTAAGCCAGTGAGACTATATAATAAAATATGTCTTAAAATAGGCTGCAATTGACACATTCCTCCATTTAATTTTTAAGAACTTGTAAACACATAATCTTATACTGAATATTTGAAAAGACAACAATAACAAATAAACTGTGGTAGCAACAACTCTTAAGACACTAACTTTTGTCCTGAAAGAAAGAAGCAAGCTATGAAATAAAAGAATAAGGTGATGACTGGGGCACCTTAATGTTAATATTCTGATGAACATCATTACTTGGGCAACCCTTGAGAAGCAACAAGCTCTTGAGATGTGAATTGAGCACAATTAGTCTCAAGAACAGAAAGTCTAATTTGGTTTGCATTTGAAGATGAGAGTTTGATGAATGTCCTGCTAAAATACAAGCCTAATTACATCACAGCTGCCAAAATACAGCCCTGCACCCTCAGAAAGAGAACTTTCTAAAATGCAGAATAAGCATTATCACATGCCATATTCAACTGTACACTCTTCTTTTCAAAAGCCAGAACTGCTTGCAAAAAATTTTTATTGAAAGGAGATTCCAATAATGCTTTCTCCATTAATTTAACCAATCAGACCTGCCCAAGGATTTACAGCAAACATGTCTCTACTGAGGTGTCAACTGGTTGCAGAAGTTCCCCAAAATGCCTGAGTTTCACAAATCCAGTGTCCAAAAGATATATGATGGTCATTTTTAATTTTGGTTCACAAGACTTGTTAAGCACCATGCTATATGTGCTCATTAGAACAAATACACAAAACATTATTTTAAATTTTAATTTAACTTCATATTACTGATACTATTTTAAAAGAGATGTAATCTCTCATGATATTCAAAAGTACATAAAGTTTAGAAAATATAGATTTTCTATATGATTAAAGTAAACAAATGTAAGTCCAACTAATTTAATATTACCATTAATGCTACTACTATTGATACTATAGTACTAGTACAACTTCTTCTAAAAATGAAAGCTGGTGATAGGTATAAAACTTCTTAAGTATCTCTTATAATATAAATTTGACCTATCAATTCTTTAACAAAAATCTAAACTCAAACAATGCACTTATAACATAATAATCCATTCTGTATATTGTATAATTTTTCTTGAACAGAACATTAAATGAAGCATTCAGAGCTGGAGTTATAATACAACAGGTAGAGCATTTGCCTTGCATGTAGTCAACCCAGGTATGATTCCTGTCACCCCATATAGTTCCTCAATCTTGCTAGGAATATTTCTTTGCACAGAGCCAGGAATTACTCCTGAACATACTGTGTATAGACCAAAAACGGCAATATATTTATTTCATGCTTCACAATAATAACTTTCCTTAAAAAAAAAAACAGCATGTGTGGCCAGAGAGATAGCATGGAGGTAGGGTGTTTGCCTTGCATGCAGAAGGACCATGGTTTGAATCCCGGCATCCCATGTCTGGAACGATTTCTGAGCTTAGAGCCAGGAGTGACCCCTGAGCACTGCCCTAGGTGTGACTCAAAAAAAAAAAGCATGTGCATGTTTTCACCAAACCTTAAAAAGAATTTATTAGTTAGAATTATTCATATAACTAGTAGATAGAAATACTGAGAAGCTGATTATCACAAGCAAAGAAATTACAAATGACACTGATTGGCCTATAAATAGAATTTAACAAAAAAAAACCCAAGTTACCATTAGTAATTTCTAATACTTCTGGATAGCTTCCTGGGTTAGGAATAAATGTGTATGTGCAAAATATGCAAAACTCATAAATTTAATTAATGAAAACATACAAATTACATTTATTGACAAACTTTTAACCAATGCAAAATACATTTTGACACTATAGTAATCTCTAAAATTAAAAATATTATCAAATAACTGTAAAATATTCATTCATATAAAAAATGTCATTATGATAGGTCCTAAGATAAAGAAGATTATTTTAGATACTTGCTTCACATGCAGCTGATTTTAGTTCAATCTTCATCTCTTATACTCCAAGAGACCCCAGAAAGAGCCCTAAGACCGTATCTGGATGTCTTAAAAAATTCACTAAATTTACAAGCTTATATTCAATAAAAATAAATATGTGGGGCTATTTGTACAATATTTAAATACACACATACATACAATTAAATTATAGGTAGATATGTTATCCTATGATGACCAGGTTTAGAATGCATGGCAATAACTTAGTTGTTAAATAGAGCTTCCATCAATATAACAGACTAATAATATTTAGAAACAGATATAGGTTTTATTTGAATAATTTTCAATCTGATTTTTGAGCAAAAGTGAAAATTTGGGGGTGGGCGGAGCTTTAGTGCAGCGTTAGGGCATTTGCCTTTCATGAAGCTGACCCATGACAGACCTTGTTTTGATCCCTGAAGTCTTATATGGTCCCCCAAGCCAGAAGCAATTTCTGAGTGCATAGCCAGGACCAATTTCTGAGCGCATAGCCAGGAGTAAGCCCTGAGCATCACCAGGTGCACCTCCCAAACAAAACAAAACAAAAAGTGAAAATGTTTTGTAAACTTGCAAATTTCTGTGCCAAATATTTTACAAAATGTCTTTCAAACATGCATATAGACATACAATATTACACTTACACGTTATTTTTTTAAATTTTATTTTATTGAAACCATTGTGTTCTACAAAATTCTTCATTGTTGAATTTCATATATACATGAGTCAGAGCCATTCTAACCACCAGTATCTACTTCCTGCCACCAATGACCCTAGAGTGCTTCCTATAACCATGATGCTTTGCCCCATGGCCTGCCAGTACAATAGGCCATTTAAGTTTAGATTATTAAAGTTTAGGTCTCTTAATTCTATTGTCCTTGATTTTGGCTTGGATATTTATTTTTGTCCTTATTTTTTTCTTCCAATAACTTGATCACTTGGCCCTTGGCCCCCAGTCTTTCTTTTTTTCTTTCTTCTTAGTTTTATAGAAAAATGCAGAAATATGTGGTAAAACAAAGTAATCCACTTCTCAAGGTTCTAGGAACCTTTAAATAGGTTTAAATTTAAATATTTAAATATAAGAAAGAAAAAAAAAACAAGAAAAAAAGGAAAAGGTATGTGTTTGTGGCAGGTTTTTTTTAAGCCAAAGATTTTCCTTTCTATTTTCCCCAACTTTTGCATACCTATGAGAAAACAACAACAACAACAAAAACAACAAAAATGCACCTGCCACACAAGTTAAATTTTAAGATAAACAATTAAGAACAGTAAGACAAGATTCCTTCATTCTGAATTCTAAAGAAATTCAGTACCAGAGCACCTTATAAGATTTATCTAAGATTAATTTAAGAGGGGACACAAGAGATATTAGAACACGTAGGATATTTGCCTTGAACAGAGTGACCCAATTTGATCCCTGGCACAGAATATGGTCACTGTCAGGAATGAAATCTGAGTGCACGGCCAGGAGTATGACCTCTACATGGACAAAAATATTAATATTAGAGCAATCATAATTTAACAGGATTTTAATTACAGTATTTATCAAACTATTAGCCAATATTTAATTTTGAGTATATATAAGATAGTTGCACATAGACAGAGTGTACATGTGGATATTTATTCTGTTCGCAAAAAAAGAAGAGTAAATATAAGAACTTGTGGTCAATAATTTTCCCAAATAATCATGGTGTACTAAATATTAAGAGACATAGGTATGCTTTTCAGAAGGTTGCTGAGTTTAGAGACTTTGCTACACCTATTTGTATTTACAGCTTACTCTTGGTTTTGGGCTCAGGGTTCACTTCTGACAATGTTCAGAGATCTTATGAGGTGATGAGCTAAAACTCTGTTTAGCAGTATATAAGGCAATGCTTTCCCTCTGTTTTATATCTCTGGCCTTTACACATAGACACACACTCACACACACACACACACAAACACACACATAGATATAGGTATAGATATTCAGCAAAAAAAAATCCCCAGTGAAAGTATTTATGTTTGCAGACATATTAGATCATTACTTAAGTAAGAAATTCATATGAAGCAAAGTATACTTCAAATGGTTGCAAATTTAATGTGATCATTTTAATACCAAATGACATTGAATTTTCAAAATAAATCAGTGATAATATTTTCCTCTAAAAGGAATATTTGAACAAAAACAAAATAAGAATGAGGAAAGGCAAAAGGAGATATTTTGACCTTCTCAAATACTTTACAAATCCCAGGGGAAAGGCAAGAATTGACAAAAAAAAAAAAAAAAAAAAAGCAGAGACTACATATGTCATTTTAATTAAAGATAGTCTCCCAATTGTGTAGATTTAATCTTGCCTTTAAAATTATGGGTGACGACTAGTGGAAAGGAAACACACCTTCCCTGCTTAATTTATAATTGTTACTTGTCTATCAGATGGAAGAATCTGTCATTTTATTACACTCAAAATCCCTTTGTATGCTCACAGACAAGAGAAAATGAGCAAAAGAGACTAAGGAGGTAAGCACAGAGAGGTCATACACATCTTTTGAGAAAGAGGACAGAGTTAAGCATTCTAAGATTTCTGCTGTGGACAAAGTAGGTGTTTACAAGGATCAGAGAGGCACTTCTGAAGCAGAAGCCAAGAATAGTCAGTGGGGCCACCTGCCAAGTAAGGTAACTGTAGGAAGACAAAGGGCAATTCACCCACACCTCCACTGGTAGAAAAGAGGTTTCAAAGACTACTTTAGTCTACCTATCAAATAAATCCGGTTTTAAAAATGAGAACACCCCTCCACAAACACTGCATTATTGAAAATAGGGAATAAAGCAGTGACGGCTGATTTTTCCTTCCTATTTCTAGAAAATCCCCTCTTTAAAGCTAGTTGGGATTTCTTTTTTTAAAGGAGATTATAAAATGACTGAGAAAAACAAAGGACCCCTTTATGGCTCAGCACACTGTTTATACCCAGATATCATGAAGCTTTGCATTCAAACCCCAGTCGGAATGGAGTTCCACACAGAATGGGTACAGTGAATGCAACCACCATGAATGTTGGCAGATTACTATACAAAGGGCAGTTATCCCACAGAGAGGGCTGGCAGGTTGACAGAGGACCAACAAGGAATAAACTGAAAGGCATAATGAGCCTGATAGCCACCCTCACACCACCCTACACTTTCCTCTTTGCACAGAGGAAAAACAAGACACCAAAATAGCCTGCAGCCTTCCATGCCCTTTGCTTTCAACTAAATATATATATATATATATATATATATATATATATATATATATATATACACTTTCAACTAAATATATATATATATATACACTTTAATTTACAAGAGTTTAAATGTTTACCTGTTTCAAAGGGATGTCAGCACACCGTGCCTATCACTTAAATGCCAATATCCCTCAAATCACTTTCCATTTATTTAGTCTCTGAAAACTCCTTTCTATCTTAAGCCAGCAGACTACTCAGAGAACAAAAATTCTAAAATAGGCAGATGTTCAGCACACCTCAGGTCCAAATTGCACAAGCGAGAGCACATACAAAGGATATTCATTCCATATGGAGTGGAGATAACCAACGAATTATTCCTCAGGTCCAACATATTTTTTTAATGGAAAAGGAAAACAGCCATTTCAAGCCATTCTCTCACACACAAAAAGAATTTTCATAGAAATTTTAGGGAATGGTGCGAGATTGGTTTGACATTCAGCTTGAAATATGTGGAGTTAATGTTTCATATATAAGATACCATGTGTTAAATATTTCGGAAATGAATAATACATGATTTAATATGTGTATATACTGTTACATGATTGCCAAAATTAATTTTGCTAATGCATATATTTTACAGTATTTAAAGCAGTGTCATTGTATATACACTCTACATGTTCAGTAAGTACCCCTATAAATAATACATCTTACATGCTCTTTATTAATACCTATAAATTTTCCTTAAAATTTTTGCATATATAATATACTCTATGTCTTCCTTTTTAAACATACAATAAATAAAATTCTAATGATGAATTAAATGCTGCAGTTTAAATACTTTGGTATAAAATAGTTAATTTACAAATTCTTTACTTTTATGGAAACACAATTTTTTGGGTAGTGGTAAAAAGTTTAGAGTTTCACAGAGCAAGGAGTGAAAAATAATTCTCAAACTATAACTTTAGTAATAAGATATACATAACTAGATATGTTTAATATATGATATTTTTTCTCAAAATAACCTGCAACCTTTTCCTATCTATATATACATTATTATCTCAAACATTTTCCAATGTGTGTATGTATGTATGTATGTATGTGTATATATCTATATATGTATATAGGCATCTTGAAAAATTTGAACATTTGAAAATCTGAACATTTACTCCTATTTCTTCCAATCATCAGCAAATCTGTACCCTGACTACAGCAACTGTCAAGACTCTTTTTTGCTGGGTAAATTGCTCTGACTAAAAAGAAACTGACATTCTATTCTTAAAAAAATGAGGCTTTTGACATTTCAGGATGTTAATAGATGGATAAACTGTGTAACAGGAGCATCAGTCCTGAAAGAGAATTTGACCTGAATAGCCATATACTGCACTCATGCATTTATAATTGCAATAGGAGATGAATGAGAAAAGATGAAGTGGAACTATTTTTCAAGATGCATGCTGTGATATCTCATTATAACTATAATCCTAAACAGTAATGATAGTTCTTTAGAAGTTTTAAAGAATAAAAATGAAAAAGGAAACTGCTTTAAAGCACTACTTTTCTTGGTGTCCCTTTAATAGAGGTGAGAGGTACTCCTCATAAGCCACCATGAAAATTCTCTCGGAAATTATAACATAGACTAAAATTGTCTTTTGTTTTAAACACAAACAAGAATAGGTAACTGGTTAATAACTCAGAATTTTATTAATTTTTTTAGTTTTGGGGCCACACCCGCTGATGCTCAGGGGTTTCTCCTGGCTATGCGCTCAGAAATCTCTCCTGATTTGGGGGACCAAATGGGACACTGGGGGATTGAAACAAGGTCTATCCTAGGCTAGTGTGGGCAAGGCAGACGCCTTACCACTTGCACCACTGCTCTGGTCCCTGTATTCATATGTTAATGAAGCATATTGAAGTTAGTTGGTGTAAAGAAAGAAAGTTTATCCTGACTTTTGGTGACAGTACTCTTGATTGTGACAAGTATCTAAAATTTATAATGCATCAGTTTATATTCATTTCATGCCAAAATATACCCTTATAATTGTAATAAGGAATTAATCTCTTGACTACACTTTATTTTTTTCATCAGTTTCTTAATTATGATTATAGGAGTAAAATGAGAACAATTTACAAAAAAAGCTTTAAAGGTAGAAAGTACCTCCTTCATAACAAGAAATCCAGAAAATATATACTATTTATTGCATAATTCTAACTATTAGATAGATACCTGAAAAATGTAAAAACATATTAAATGTTTAAATAATGTTTTATTGAAGGCTATTTGGTGTGACTAAGCTAAGGAAGTTCAAAAGTTATATTAATAAACAATTAAAATTTATAAAGTTGGCCCGGAGAGGTAGCACAGCAGCGTTTGCCTTGCAAGCAGCCGATCCAGGACTAGAGGTTGTTGGTTCGAATCCCGGTGTCCCATATGGTCCCCTGTGCCTGCCAGGAGCTATTTCTGAGCAGCCAGCCAGGAGTAACCCCTGAGCACTGCCGGTGTGGCCCAAAAACCAAAAAACAAAAACAAAAAAAAATGTATAAAGTTAAAAAATGTATACTTCTAAACAAGATTGAAGCTTCTTCTGATTTAGTAAAATTTTGTTTTATTTTATTTTGTTTTTGTTTTTAGGATACATCTAGTGGCACTCAGTGCTAACTACTGGCTAATTGCTTAGAATTCACTCCTGGCAAACCAGGGACCACAGGGATCCTGGGAATCGAACCGAGGTAGGTTCCAGGTCAGCTGCATGTAAGGCAAACTCCCTACCAGTTGTGTATTCTGACCTCAAATTTTGTATATTTACATTATAGAACATTATACTAAATAGGTGCATATTTTGTGATGTTTTATCAGAAACCTAAACTTTAGTCTCTAAGGTCCCATTTGTTCATTATAGAAAGAATTTACATTTTAAAATTGAGATTTCATCATATCCCTGATATGTGGCAATGTAATAACATTGTCTTTATAAGTATATAAAGACAATATTGTAATCCATAGTTCTGCCAGATATATCAGTATTGTTTACATCAGAAAAAATGAGATATTTTGATTTTATTTACAAAAAAATCCAAAGGAAATTAGGCTTCAATAAATATTTCCACGTGCTTACAACTTGGAGAGAAGCCATTTTAATCTGTGGTTTATGTGTAAGGTGACCACTTTTTTAAGTTAAGATTGTGATAGGCACCTTGCTTCATTTCCCCACAGAAGAGGAAATAAATCTCATCGTTTCACTTCTTTGTAAAGTATACTATTTATCACACGGGTGAGAAGTTCACCCATTAATAGAAAACAGATTCTTTCACTAAGTCAGTAGCCCAATTGTCAGAACATTTCAAGGTAATGAATTCTTTAACCTTGATTTAACATATAACTGTGTTTCTTCAAAGCAAAATTTACAAAGCTTGGGGTAATACCTTAATTCGTATTAGACATTTACTTTATATTCCTTTATAAATGTAACTATATTATAAAATAATAGTGTCCTACTTCAAAGATAAATTAAAATTATGTGATTTTGATTTTCCTTTGAGATATGTATGTGTTTATAAGATCAATGAAAGCTAAAGCACATGAACATTTAATTAATAAGAAAAAAATTTTTGCTGATGCAATCAGTATACTATCTGAGTTTTGTCCCCCAATTTGCATCAACTATTTCCACAGTTCATTTTGAATATTACTCTGTATTATATATAAAAAGATCTTTTATTTCAGAGACATATTTAAATCTTTATTATTAATAAACTTTCAACCTAGTTTATTGTTGTATATGATTGTTGTAATATTTTTAAGGATACTGAGAGAGGTCATAAGAACTTTTCCCCTGAGTTAATAAAAACTCTAAATGTTATATCTAAGAGTTAAAAATAGTTAAAAAATAAGTGTGGATTTTTAATATGTCATATTAGGGAAATAAGAGGTTTAATATTAACAGAAATAAATTCATATTTCATCTTTATTAATGACTGCATAATAATGAGAAAAAAACTTTCGATCTGCAGAATCTCCACATATGAAAAGCAAGTAAAAATTCATACCTCAGAGAGTACAAATGATGAATGTACACATGGTACATGTAAATTGTATGATAAAAATATATATTCAATACATATTTTTAGATATCTGAATTTAAGTGCAAATGATATGAAGTCATAGTATCACCAGAATAGCCCATTCCTATAGACAACTTACTTGACATTTCTCTAATAAAATCATAGAATGATGGTTTTTGATGATTTTATCTCAAACCTTGTGTGTTGAGGACTTACTGTATTTTCTGGCGTATAAAACAAAACAAAAGTATGAAACAAACAAAAGTCAACCAAAAATTGGGGGTCGTCTTATACACCGAGTATATCCCGAAAAATGTTTCAATATGCCGCTAGACGAAACAAACAAACAAACAAAAAAATCAGGCCACAGAGTTTCCAAATCTCTTTCTTGGGGGCTCCCAAACAGTATGCAGGAGATCTGGGGGCCACTTCTGGCAAAACCCAGCTAACCGTGTTGGTGCTTCAGTGCTAGGTCCGAGGATGGGGTGTTGTTTGGTTCATGTAGTGGGGGAGATTAACTGATGCCACCAGGGAATTGCCAGAAAAGGTGCCTATAATAAGGGAACAATCACTGCAAGGCTGCTCAGACCACATCTCTAACTCAGCCAATTCAAGCAGGATTTTATGCATGCAAATTAGACAATGTTCTGGACCCGAATCTACACTGTCAAAAGCCTGCTCAGATTAGACAGAGTCAGAAAGAAAGTCTATTACAGTATAATCTTTGAATCTTTGCTTGTTGTGATTGGCTCACTGTGGTACATACAGTTGCAGCACAGGAACGTTCTGTCTGATACAGCGAATATAGGCCTAAACCTATGTTTTAACTGTAAAATTAGGGGTCGTCTAATACCCTCAGTCGTCTTATATGCCAGAAAATATGGTATTACTGACTCTGAACTTAGGGATCACTCCTGGTTGGGCATTGGTTGAGCATGTACAGTGCCAGGGAACAAACCCCAAAAGTCCCTGTGCAACAAGAACCATTACCCTTCTTCACTATTGCACTCAGAAACTACTATTTACATCTATACTTAATCATTTGTAGAATATAATTTTCTCAAATACAAATTTCATAATGTTAATAATGAATTAAATAAAAACAACTTAAATAGAAACTGTAAGAACAATAAAGAATCTAGATGGGATAAATTTAATCAAAGAGGTAAAGTATTAAATAATCCAATTATTTACAAAAGAAGTACAAAGTAGGATAAATAAACTTACTAAGAATATATTATATAGAGCCAGAGAGCTAGCATGGAGGTAGAGTGCTTGCCTTACATGCAGATGGACGGTGGTTCAAGTCCCGGAATCTCATATCATCCCCCGAGCCTGCCAGGAGCAATTTCTGAGCATAAGCCAGGAGTAATACCTTAGCGCTGCTGGGTGTGACCCAAAAACCAAAAACCAAAAAAAAAAAAAAAGAATATATTATAGGAGCCAGAGAGATATCACGGAGGTAAGGCGTTTGCCTTGCATGTAGAAGGACGGTGGTTTGAATCTCAGCATCCCTAATGGTCCACCGAGCCTGCCAGGAGCAATTTCTGAGCATGGAGCCAGGAATATCCCCTGAGCGTTGCTGGCTGTGTACACCCCCCCCCCCCAAAAAAAAGAATGTATTATAGAAAAATCTAAAAGAAAAAATATTCTATGAAATTTACAGAAGGAAAAATAAAAAATTATAATATACTTAAACTTTTGTTGTTGTTGTTTTGGGCTATATCCATTGACACTCAGGGGTTACTCCCTCAGAAATCGCTCCTGGCTTTGGGGAGACTATTTGGGACACAAGGTATCTAACCGAGGTCCATACTAGGCCCCATTCTTTTTGTTTTTTAAATAGAGGCAATAACATAGCAGTGCTAAGGACAGTAAAAACACTTAATGAGAAACTCTGGCCTGCTGGTATTCATCGGGTCCCACATATTAGATGTACAATCCAGTTGAGCAATCTTCTTGGCCTCTTAAGTTCATTTTAAGACTAATTTTGTTTAACATTTAACAGTAATTGGCTTTATAGGTTCATTATTTGAAAGACTGAAACCTAAGTTCTGTTGTTATGAACATCATCACTGGGGGCGGGCATTTAAGGAGCTATTGGTAGCACTGGCTACTAAAATGTTTTTTCTGATAACTTTTTGTTGAGATTCTCCTCATAGCTATTTACCCTAGGATTAATATCTAAAAAGTTGTAGACTCAAGTAAAATTTCTGTTATCATGCTTTGATTTAGAAAACCCTCACAGACACTTTCTCAAAAGGCCCTGTGGTGAAAACATATCTCCTCTTTAACCCAACCTAAAAAAAATGAGTCCACTTGACCTAGGATGATTTACTTCTGTTTTTTCTTTTTGGAACCTGATAATGAGCATTTTACCTTAAACTGGGAAAATACATCAGAATGGAGACATCATAGTCACTATATATACAGATAAAAAAAACTTCCAGCAGATGTCAAAGAAGCTAAAAATATAACTCTAAGAAATAACAATGTTTTATTTGGATAGAATCCGTAAAGTAGACCTCTATTTACATGGACCTATTTTTATTGACAATAATAATGATATACTTTTGCACACACACACAAATACAAATACACACAACCATCCTCTCTACTACAAAGTAACAATTGTCAGTTATGAGATGATTCAAATTTAACAAAATGAATTTTGACTAAGATCTTATGTAATCTCATTCTTAGAATTTTTCTATAGCTTTTTGCTAAAGACTATATAAATCAAATAAACTCTAATTCTATGTTTAATATTAGGTGACATGGATATAACATGAGAAAGGAAAAGTAATCAAACTGATAATGGAAAAAATAAGGTGCAGAAAAAATGAAAGGACTAAATTTTAACAATGTATTGGCTATTCAAGAAACGATATAGGAAATGAGACAAAACAGTCGAAGAGTTTCAGTGTATATAAAATCAGAAAAATAAATATAGTTTCTTATATCACTTGCTTTATTTTTAAGATTTATCTAAAACCGAATTAGAAAGACTTGGCAAGAGTTAAAAGGTGTTTTTATTTAATTGCTAAGGGAGCTTCAAACAAGTAATATCCTGGGTCAGATGTTTGCCATTCACTTGGCTGATTGTAGTTTCAATCATGGCATCCCAAAAGTCCCATGAGCCTCACCAGACATGATCGCTCAGCACAGAACCAGGAATAAGTACAGAATACTACAGGATGTGGCAAAAAAAAAAAAAAGAAAAGAAAAAAAGAAAGAAACGAAAAGCTATGGGAATCACTTTTTAATGTGTGCCTTATCCACTAGCTATCCAAGAAAGAGTAAAAAGAAATCAATAAACTAGAGTCCCTCATCTCTGCTCAACTTAGCTCTCTGGTGAGCAAAGAATTCCTCATGGCAAATGTCCAAAGCATCCAAATTTCAGGCAGCTAGACAGCCCTTTCAACCAGGTCAGTTCTAAAAGAGATAGCAATCGTCTCCCATGATGAATTTCATTTATAGAGTAGAAACTGATTATGGAGCTAGTCAAATCCCTGCATGCTACTGACTGGAGATCAATTTTCAGCTTGAGAAACTATTGCAAACAGTACACAATGTATTAGGAGTATTTGATTGTGTAGCAAATCAACCTCATTATACTAACTGAAATATTTTTTCATATTTATCTGGAAAAGATTACTTTATAAAAGTATAAAAGCATAAAATAAAACTTCCCCAGAATTATTCACGAACATCTTATCTTTAACAAAATAGCCTAACTAAAAAAAAAAAAAACAAACCCTGTTGTTATGGAAATTTTAATAGACACTTCTCTCATTATGTCATATGCTGTGAACATAAGTCTATAAAAATATTTAGAAGTTCATACACTTGGTTTATTTTAGCTCTTATTGCAAGAAAGAAGCTGTTTAATAAATATGAGACAAATAACATCAGCCTTCTATGTTTTGCGTCTGAATTACACTGATAATTGGGAAATATCACTGGATTAAATTATCTCCAGAATAATTGTTATGCTACTGGTATCAACCAGAATCCTTGAAGCTTTCATTTCATTCTACCTAGTAGAATACTTGGCTTAATTTTTTAACATTTAGAGTGTCTAGATATCCTGTACTCTGCATCAGTGTATGCTTAAACCCTGGCATTACTACTATAGAAGCCTAAGTGTTTCAGCTTCCAAAATATAATTTTTAGAAACAAATGAGTTTTTCATGAGGTTAATATATTAATTTACCATTCATATAGTCTCCATATAAATTAATAAAATAATGTAAGTTATTTATCACGCTATCTTTCATAAAAAGTGTTTCTTCCTGTCTATCATTTCAAAAACACGTAAAATTTGACAGACTCTCCTTATCAGTTTTAGTCACTTTATTTATGCATACTATTCACCTCTTATTTAACTTCTTTTCCCTCATGAACTACCTCAGACTTTGAATTTCAACTGCAGCCTCAATTTTCAGGACCCCATAATCTGCCCCTTGATTTGACTTCTCCAACACAAAGACTTGCCATTTTAATCTAACTTAAAGATATTTTATGGCATCTAGAAGTACTTGAACTCAATAAGTCCAAACCAGTTTTCATCACTTTTAAATAGGTACTTTCTCTGCATTTCTATAGTTTGTTCAACTTTCTATCTTGAAGAGAATCTAATGGTACTTTAACCTTATATTTAACATTAATAGAATAAATAACAGAGAAATTATCCTTGACATGTAAATTAGACCTATGATGTCATCATTCTACATCTTTTACAAAGTTAAATGTTTCAATATGGTCTATTTCCTTAGTTTAGACATGTTACCTCACTCTGACAGTCTATATGCATTAACTGTCATTCTTTTAAATTATACTGCCTATTTGAATTTTGATAAAAATTTTATGTCAAAGTCCTATAAAAATAAAACATTATAAACAATCTTAGGATGAATTTTCTAACAAGAAAAAACTAGACAAGAATTCAATTACTACCATTCATTCTTTAATTATTAAGATAATATACTTATTTTAATTATTAAATTATTTCTTTAATCACCGTGGTTACAGAAGTGTTCATAGTTGGGTTTCAGTCATAGAATATATACCAACCTTCACCCATACAAATTTCCTGCTACCAGTGTCCCCCATCCACACCACCCCTGACTGTCTCTGGGACAGGCATTTGCTTCTCTCTCTCATTATCATTGTCATGGTAGTTATACTCTAACTGTACTGACTGCTTTTTATGGCAAGCTGATCCTCCAGATCCTCTTTTAGAAAAAAATAAAGTCATGAAATTTGCCTATACATAATGGACATGGAAATTATTATGCTGAACGATATGAGTCAAAGGGAGAGGGATAGACATAGAATAGTCTCACATATCTGTGGATTATAAGAAAAATAAGAGTATGGTAATAATATCCAGAAACAATAGAAATAATTAAAATAAATTTTCTTTTGAAAAAATCCTCCCAGGTGGGGCCAAAATTTTAGTGCAGCAGTAGGGCATTTGCCTTGCAAGAGGCTGATCCAGGACAGACTTCAGTTCGATCCCTGGCATCCCATATGGTTCCTCAAGCCAGGAGTGATTTCTGAGTGCATGGACAGGATTAGCACCTGAGCATCACCAGGTGTGGCCCCCCAAAAAAGAAAAATAAAAAAAAATCCCATGGTACTATGAATACTTTCTCTGCTAAACCTACTAAAAAATATCTGATAATTCAGCTTTGCCTTAGGAATTAATGTGTCTAATTAGGCATTTTTAATAAGTGCTTTGGAAAATTATTTTGGTTATCAAACATCTACATGTACTAAAATAAAAAATAAAATAAATTAGAGAAATTAAAATAATGCCAAGGGTTCAGAGTGGTGTCAGAAGTGGTAGGGCATTTGCCTTACACATGCTAACCTAGGGTGGACTGTGGTTTGACTCCATGCATCCCATATGGTCCCCTAAGCCAGGAGCAATTTCTGAGCTCATAGTCAGAAGTAGCCCCTGAATATCACCAGCTGTATCCCTAAAACCAAAAATAAATAAACAAACAAATAAATAATAATGTCAATAAGTAGATTACAATAGAAAGATTGCATCTGAAACTTTGGAGGTATTTAGATTAAAGTAAAGGCAATGGGAGAAAAGAAGAAATATTCAGGACTACTTATATCACAATACATTAGCAAATCCATTGGGTCCTTTCACTTTGTGTTTTAGTTGCTACTGTGCAGAATCAGAGTTCAAAATCAAGCATGGCATCTCTGTCTTGTTCAAATTAAAATCTACAGTTTATTCATTGGACAGATGCATTTTCAATATTTAGAAGTAATGTACTTGATTGAGCTCTATATAATAACAATTTCTATAACCCTATATGAAATAATATTTTTAAAACTATCTAAATATATATTTATGCTTTGGTCCACACTATTTTAACACCTATGATAGCTGAGTAACTACCCAAACAATATTTCAGCAAATTTTTAGCACAGCCTGTATCGATTATGTCCAAAGATTTCCATTAATGTCAATGAGAATTCTATAGCTCAATCTTAACACACACATAAATTTTACCCCTAAGCAACTAAGCAAAAGTTCCCTCAACAAAAAGTAATGTGAATTTTTTAAATATAAACCTAAGTTTTGCAAGATTAACATTCTTAAACTCATACTATAATCTTTTCCCCTAATATTTATTGGTTTATATACAAAAGGGAAATATTAAATAATTAAGTGGTAATATTTAGGTAATAAAGATCTTATAGATAATATTTTAAATATCTGCTTCACATATGCTCCAAAGTGTTAGCTAATGTAAAGTTATATTATACTTGAATTTAGAGTTTGCTGTATAAAATATGAACAATCATTTGACTAAAAATGCCATTCTTAGAAAATAACTACCTGTTGACATCTTTTGTTTACACATAATCTATAAATTACATAATTATCTTGGAGTTGTTGTTTAGCCAGAGATAATATATTGCAAAATAATCATTATAAAATTTATTGATTTTGCTACATTAAACATATCATTGTAGCTACCATTAAAATATGAGTTTAAATAATTTTTGTTTCTATATTTTCAGAAGATTTTAGCACTGACTAAATAATTTTTATAAATGCTTTCTTGATGAAAATATCAAATGAACATTAGCCAGTAGGCAAATTTTTTGTCTCAGAACTATTTAAATGAAGTAAAACATGCTCTAAATATTTAATTCCTGAGAAATGAGATTGGATAATTCATACTTTTATATCCAGAAAATTATAATTACAGTACAGCAACTAGAGTAAATCCAGGTTCCATTCTGAGCACCATGAAGTCCCCCCCAAATATAGTGAGGTACTGTCCTAGAGACCCCTCACTTCCATGGTTTTTCTGGATAACCTTTGATGTCACAGGGCTCAACTAGCATCACATCTTCAGGTCCTTTCACTGACTGTAAGACCCTATTAGCCAATAATCATAAACGGGAGTTCCAGGCATCCAGAACACTTCCTGACAGCCCCCCCACAAATACCCCAAGAATAATAGCTACAACTAGTGTTCATTTTAATATGTTCTCATAAATGGCATAGTTTTGAAATTTAAAATATTTTTCTCTTATATGACCATAATGTTCATTTTATGAATGTTAAGGAGAAAATTCCAGGTAAAATGTAGCAATAGAAAGGTTGTGCTTATATAGATTTATGTTATATATAATAGAACTATTAAACATGTAATTAATATTGACTTCTCTATATATACTCAAATATATGTGTGATTCATTTATTTCCTAAAGACCAATTCGAATTCAAATTAGTCCTTTTTTTTAACTAATCAATCATGATATCTGCCAAGAATAATCACTAAGCTGAAAGTCAGGAAAAAACTTTGAGCAACCATAGGTGTGGCCCAAAATATTGAGAAAAGAAGAAGTCTATTATCACTACTTCTTCTGAATTCACCTGTTAAGGTACCACATCCACACAAGTACAATGCTAAGCATAATTTTATTTCCAATAATTAAAAATTAAAAACAAAGATACAGAGCTGAAGACCATTTTTATAAGTAAGATTTATTCTAGTGAGAATCTTTAGTATTTGAGTAGCTGCCTATACCTTTTTTTGGGAGGATTTAGAGGGGTACACCTGGTGATGCTCAGGGGTTACTCCTGGCTATGAGCTCAGAAATCAATCCTGGCTTGGGGACCTTATGGGATGCTGGGGGATTGAATCGAGGTCTGTCCTAAGTTAGCGTGGGCAAGGCAGATGCCTTACCACTTGCGCCACTGTTCCGGCCCCTCTGCTGCCTATTATTAAAAGACCTCATTTTATAAATCACCTCATCCTTTTATTCAATCCCTCCTTTAAATAACCTTGTTTTGATGTACACTAATTATTCTAGAGATGCTTCTTCCATTAGTTCTTATTTATATGCATAAATATATCTTATTTAAAAAATATATATATGCAGATACAGTATATATCATCAAGTGTTCAGTTTGTAAAGTAATTTAAAACAGAAAATGTAAATTAGCCTAGATGAATGAAGCTAAAAGTAAAAACAAATTTATAATCATTGTGTCTAATTTCTACCTCCTCCATGCTAATTTATTTTTTATTATTTAAAACTATCACAACCAAAAATTTTAATAAAAATAATTACAGAAAAATGACTTAGTATTCCTTTGTACTATTCCTGATATTTTACAATTTTCAATTAACATTTTCCAAAACCCCTAATTCAATAAATAGGTGATAAATGGAAAAAAATTAAGTTTTTAAGCATATAATTTAGCTCAGTATAAGAAGAGTGGAAGAAACAGCTCTGATTATGTGACATAAATGTCTCATTTTAACAAGTACCATATACTTCATTCACCATAAACATCAGTCAATGAAGAGTACAGTGAACTACCTTATGAAGATGCCTATACCCTAATCCCCAAATTTCTTAATATTGAATGATACATATCAAAGAAAAATTCATGTGAAAATATAATTAAAGGAGCTGACATGCCCCTTTTTAAAGATGGACACAATTTAATCACAATTAAAGTTATATATATATAAATATTTATATATATGACCTAAAAATGATATGCCTTTAAAGAAAGAGAAATGAGACTATGATCCTGAAATGTAGGCATCTTCTAAAAGTAGGGAGGTAAAGGAAAGACAAGGAACAAATTTTTTTACCCCCAGAAGACTCAATCAATCAAAGTCAATCAATTCTGCCAACATCATGGTTTTAGGACAATGAGAACCTATTCACACCATTGAAGTCAAGAAGTGTGAATAAGTTATTTCTTTTTTTTTTTTTTTTTGGTTTTTGGGCCACACCCGTTTGACGCTCAGGGGTTAATCCTGGCTATGCGCTCAGAAATCGCTCCTGGCCTGGGGGGACCATATGGAACACGGGGGGTGGGGGGATCCAACCAAGTTCCATCCTACTCTAGCGCTTGCAAGGCAGACACCTTACCTTTAGCGCCACCTTCCCGGCCCCGAATAAGATATTTCTAAGATAATTGAGCACTGGTTTAATAATAATTTCTTATACCAGTATAACAATAATGTAATATATCAATTCAGTCATATTGCAAAAATGAGTTGTCCTATCAAATACTATTCTAGATATTTCTGTAAAGGTATTTTCAGAAGTGGTTAACATTTACAATCTACTGAATTTAAGTAAAGCACATAATTATTCATGTTCATAGACACAGGCTTAGGATCTATTGAGTAATGAAGAAGAAGGGGAGAATAAGAGAATATACATTTAACTGATCTAATATATTTCTCTAAAAGCCATATACATAATTTTGAAAAAAACTATTTCATTTATTAACTTACCAGTAATCATAAATAACAACAGGCAAATAATAAAAGAGGTTATTAGATATCACTGGACACAATGAAAACAAACAAAAAATAACCTCAATCTCTAATAATTTATTCCTCCCAGTTAAAATATCTTGGCTAATCAATTAAGCAGCATAGTATGTTAGAACCTGATGAAGTTCCATTATTGGCTTACAGAATGTAACTTATAACTTGATCCTCATACCCAAAAAGCAGATTTGATGTCCCTCCTTAAATAATCTATTTGACTAACATTCAATACTAATAACATAATTTCACCTTTCATCACCTCTCTAGAGGTCATTCCTGCAAATTCAGTCAGGTTGTTATTTTAGGGCTTTACTACATGAATTTCAAGACAAGGAACTATAATCCAATTTGCTACAAAATTTTTTTCAAAACATATATAATTTAGTAGCTCTCAAACTCATAATTTAGAAGTTAATCATGAATATTTTCTCTTAATCACTTAAGATGTGCAGATTGTAAATAATACTATACAGGAAATTATTTAATAGCATGTGATAGCTTACAAAATAAAGAAATCACATTATCTCATTACTTGTCACTCTAATTTTATGAATGATCAAGTTTAAATACAATAGGAAACAATAAGCCTTACTACTTCAGTCAGAAAAACAGAAATGAGCTGGAAATGAGTTTTTTTTTCTCATTGACTTTGAATGTTAGCAGGTTTGCATATTCAAAATGCTCATTACCTGAAACACATGGGAGAGCAAGGGAGAATTTCTTGACTAACACCATATGTTAAAGTTAATTTTCAGGAATTAAATAGATATTTTTATTCTTGTCTTAGCATTGAATATGTAAATACACCGAGGGTTCATGACAGAATAAAAGAAAAATAAATAATTTGGACATATGGGGTAGAAAGAAATACTAATGAGAAGATTTTTATCAAATTACTTAGTGAATTATTCTGTTTGTAAGGTGCTAAAATTCTTTTTCAAAATGAAATGATAGTGAAACACTTTCATGTTTTCCTTGAACAATGTATTTTGTGTTTCTTAAAATATTAAATTTCTAACTTTTAAAAAATTTATATTCTTTTTTTTCCTTTTTTTTTTTTTGGGAGTCACACCTGGCAGTGCTCAGAGATTACTCCTGCCTCCACGCTCAGAAATCGCTCCTGGCAGGCACGGGGACCATATGGGATGCTGGGGTTTAAACCAATGACCTTCTGCATGAAAGGCAAATGCTTTACCTCCATGCTATCTCTCCAGCCCCACTTTTAAAAAATTCAATAAAAATTTGACATTTGGATTGTAGGATTTCAAAGCAAGTGTTTTAAAACAGCCTATTTGTAATCACATTACCTAACATTTGTCACCTAGACAAGTTACTAAATAGCTCTCAGTTTAAGTTTTCTTTTAATGAAAAGGCATTAATTATACAAGACTGCTATAATGAATAAACTTAGAGAATAAATTTAAAGAATTTGTTGAATATATAACAAATATTAATGGCTTAGAAAATGAGATTCAGTTGTCATTGTTACTTATAAGTTCTTATTTCCATGATCTAAAATATTTTATATTCTCTGAAATTTAAATTTGGTAAAAAAAAAAAGAAAATAGAAATATATACTTGTCCATTTCTGCAAGCACTTCAGAATTTATACCAAGCAAAATTGCAATATTCAGTGATTGTAGTTATTGTGGGGTTTTTTTTGGTCCCCCAATTTACAATACAGACCAGGCAAAGGGTCTGGGTTGAGGTGTATATGGGGTGCATTTATTGTACCTCCTCAGTAATTGTGTTTTGATTAATTTTATGAGCAGCTGTCATCTTCAAAGCAAATTCTGATAAGGTGTACCTATAGACTATATAATAAAGGCTTTCTGGTTTTGTATGTTAACATAGGATAACACTACAGAAGAAAGCAACAAGATTTCAGATGACAGCATATATAGTTCATTCTAAGAGTGATGAATCAAATCATGAGACTTATAATATTACACTACTTCATGTTTTACAAAATTATCCAAGTATTACATCTTTGATCTTCAGAACAATCTTCACAGAAAATCAAAGAAAGTACAATGGCCCTGTTGTTGCTGAGAAACTCATTTAAGCATCCTACAGAATCATTTTACCGCCTTATATTTTTCCCTTTCTCTTCCTGTTCATTCATACTACATTATCTCTCTCCTTGATGCTATAATTTTATTGCTGATAAATTTTGACTTTTCAATTACTTTTCAAAAATATCATACTTGAGAATTGGAGAAGTACCTGCTTTGCTTTGAATCCATCCAATCAACAGAGGTTTGATTCTTTGACACTATTTTTTCCTGAAAACAATGCAGAATGTGACACAATCACTTCTAAAACTGTGTCTGATCCTATGAATCAAGTAAGATGACATCATATTAGCACTTTCATCTAGCAATCAATATCATGTCATGCATTTTTAGCATTATAATTGTTTATTATCAGATAGCTCATGAGGTAGTTTTTTTTGTTTGTTTGTTTGTTTGTTTGTTTTTGGTTTTTGGGCCACACCTGGCGGTGCTCAGGGGTTACTCCTGGCTGTCTGCTCAGAAATAGCTCCTGGCAGGCACGGGGGACCATATGGGACACCGGGATTCGAACCAACCACCGTTGGTCCTGGATCGGCTGCTTGCAAGGCAAACGCCACTGTGCTATCTCTCCAGGCCCATGAAGTAGTTTTTTATGACATACCTAGGGAACAATATTTTCCAAAACTGGACTATTATAAGTGGTATGTCTATAAGTCTTTAACTTTCTTATGTTGTGTGGATAAATATATTTTAACAAAGTTGAGTTAAAATCAAAGAAAATGATTGTTAGATCACATGCTGAAAATATTTTAAACCATCAAGAAACTATTAAAATGGTATTATTATTTTGTATTCCCATAAACAATTAACAAAAGATCCTACTACTCTAAAATCTTGCCAACACATAGTGCTATTAATGTTTTATACTTTGTATTATGGATACCATAGATAATATCAGCCCATTTTAATGTATGCTTCTGTCAGGACATTATGTTCAGTATATTTCATCCACTAATTTTCCAAACATTTCCATTCTCTGGTGAGAGGTCACTCAAATCTCTTATCCAGTTTTTCACTAAAATTTATTTTTATTGTGTGTTTTGTGTGTCTTAATAGAAACCTGCAGATATTGGATAATAGATTATCAGAAGTGTTTTACAGACTTTCTCACAAATATGCTTCCTCTTTTCATTTCTCTTATCAGTTTACCTCAGAAAGCAGCTTCCAGTTTTAATCAAGTTCTACTTATCTATGTTTTTCTTTCACAGTGTACTTTAGTTAATGCATATAAAACATTTATTAAGCACCCAGACTTAGCTAAAGTCACCTAGGCTGTATCTAATGTTATATTGTAGGACTTATATAGCTTTTTGTTTTACATTTATTTCTTTATTTCATTTTTGAGTAATTTTATGTGAATGATTTAAGATATATTCAGTTTCATATTTTTACAGAAGTATATTAAAGGTGATAACATTTGTTTAAATGCTCCCTTTATTGAAATAATTTTGATCTTTAGTGCACAATCTTTTGCATATATTTATATGTCTCATTATCTCTCTACTCAATTTTCATTTCAAATACATTTTAAGTCCCTAGGTGATTTTCTATTTTATTAAACCAACGTCAAACTAACTTGATTACTGTAGTTTTATAGTAAATATCAAATTCTGAACATGAGTCATTATCCAACTCTGTTCTATCAAACTTAAAATTTTAGTAATATTTTCTGACCACTAAACTACTTTGGATATCTTTATGTGAATAGGATTGAAAGCATTTATGAATGTAAAAACAGCGGTTGTCTTATTTGAATTAATAAAAGTTCTAATTATATATGGAGATGAAGGGGTATGTTAATACTTCTTTGACATACAGAAATACAACTTTTATCAGTTCTCCCTGAATTAGTCTACAGTCTACTTAATATATATGTGTATAATAATTAAAATATTAAAGAACCAGCGACAAATGTAACGGTGGATATTCAAGTTTATACTAAATCACAGAAAGAATTACAAAAATGGAAGAAATCTCACTTGATAAATCTTTTCTTTTTTTTTTTTTTTTTTTTAATTTTTGGGCCACACACGGTGGTGCTCAAAAATCACTCCCGGAAGGTTGGAGACCTTTAGAAAGCTGGGGATCAAACCTGATTCTGTCCTGGGTCAGCAGTGTGCTAGACAAATGCCCTTAAGCTGTGTAATAACTCTGGCCTAAGACAATCTATAAATCTTGATTGATGAAACACACACAAAAATCACCTCTATAAATCTAGTATTTATTTATTTATTTATTTATTTATTTATTTTTATGTCTTTGGGCCACACCCGGTGACATTATTTGTTACTCCTGGCTATGAGCTCAGAAATCACTCCTGGCTTGAGGGACAATATGAGTCTTGAGGATCTAACCGTGGTCCATCCTAGATCAGCAGTGCAAGGAAAAACCTTACTGATGTGCCACTGCTCCCACCACATCAACAAAAAAACTCTTAAGAGTATGAAAAGGAAATCTTTGTTTTTCACTGTAATGTAACATACGAGTTACTGAATAATACATTACCTATAGTGGTTTGGATTGAAAGTTTTTTCCTCAGCATTTCATTCAGCAGTTAAGATAAGAAGTTCACGAAATAGAAGACTTATTTAATATTGTAATTTGGCAAAAACACATATCATTGCCTACTATTGGATATATTTTTTTATTTTCTTTCCATTAAAGAAAAATAACTCAAGAAACCTAGACAACCTAAAGTGGAATATACCCATTCCACTATTTCTTATTTTTGTAGAACGTGCATAATTTATTTTAGAGGCATTAAATTTGTAGGGTTCACAAACACTCAGCCTGAGGTGATTCAATTATCTTTCCCTGAAGTGGGACAAGTAAAAAGCAGTACATGCAAGAAAGGAGAACAAAGGAACTCTTAAAAATATAAGCTGATCTTAGAGGGCTTGGAAAAGGGGTTTCTTAGTAAGTAGTAATTGTAATGAGGATGCTCATCATTTTCACATACTATCTTTATTCCCAAAAAGCTCAAAGGATTTTGGGTTTGATCTTGCAATTTCAATACATGAGTGACTTCTTGAGAAAACTAATAATACTTTCAACATATTCTCTTTGAAGGCACCAAAGACCAGGATATAATTATGTGTCCCAATGGATTGATCACTTGACTACACCCTGGAATAACCCATGCCCTTGGCAAAGAATAGAGAAAAGTCAGTATTGTGCTTCACAGAGAGAAAGCTGATTTTGCATTTGAAGCACTCACGGTATAAAGTCAAGAAAGGGAGAAAAACCCTCTGCACATCTAACAAAAACCAATTCTATGCTTATGGTCTATCAAGAACCTTAGCATTCATGCATCAATACCTGGCAATTTACTAATCTTTGAATGGTGAGTCACAATGAAAGTTAGTTCATTTCAGGTATTTTAATTAGGTTTTCGCCAAGGAAAAGAAAATTACCATTTTACTATGAGTATTCATATTTTCAAATGATCTTTGAAACTAAGCACTTACAATACCTACTTGGAATGTCTTCTAAACTTCACTTTCCAGTGTCTTTTTGAAATTTAACTAGCAGTAAACCCTTTAATGATATATTGCACTTATTTCTAATGCTTAAAGGTTAAATAGCACATATATATTCAACACACAATTTTTGCTCTAAGTCAAGTGTCAAAAATAATTCACATTCTAAAATAAGTTAAGCTCCTTACATCTCTAAATTGTTTGCAAAAGAGAGAAAAACAGACACATTTGCATAATTCCTTCTTTCCTCAATATCCTTGGCAGCAAAGAACAAAACCCCCCACTGGTAAAAAGCTGTTCCATCTGCTATCCTATTGTACGAACAGCTCACTTTCTTGAAAAAATGATTTATGGGACAACCAAATCAAACCCTTCATATTTTGTGATGAAATATTGTGAGAGCAATGTTCTGATGCAGGATGTCTATCTATTGTAAGGTCACCTGTGAAAAATGTCTATAATTCAATATTAACATTCAATTAATAGTCAGCAATATTTCCTCCTTTTTTATCTTTGTTAACCTCTGAGATTATTATATCTCTACATAGCACTATACAAGACATTTATTCAAAATGCTTTATGGGCTAAGCATTTTTTAGTTTGATAATCATTTTTAATAAGAATTGGAAGCAATTACCTGATTGTTTTCAGATACAGACAATGAATAGATAAGAGGCTAGTAACATACCAGATGATAGCTCTCACATTTTAATTTTCAGAGGACTGACTAGTAGAGGCAAAAAAGATAAAGAAAAATATAATACATGTTTAAATGGTCGGCTCAGATTCCTACTGTGTCTCTAATGTACAGCCAAACCAAGAAGTCATACCATAGGAAACCCAGAACTGAACAACACAGAATAATGAACTGTCTTTTAATTTACTTAATTGAGATAGATTAACATAAATGTAAATGACATATGTGACTTACTTTATTTTTAACATATTTTTCTCCTTTGAAAGGTCATTAAAATTAAATGGCATTTAAAATTTCGCATTTTTATTACTCAAAATAAGTTTACTTTGGAGTCACAGACCTTGAGTTACTATCTAATGTGCAAAAATCTTCAAACTGAAGAGCCTGCCAAACAATTTCATATTTTCTTTAAAAATTAAGTAAAAGTAGTGGTGTTATTTATTACATTTTTTCCTTAAATTATATAGTAAACTATAATATCTGTTATCAATTCAGTACTGTGAACAGTGCAAAATTCTCCCTCAATGGCTTAATGGCCTTCTGAATTGTAATCTAATGATGGCAGAAAGATTTTAGCATTTTTTAAGACAAGGTGAATCTTCAGAACTATTATTCCAGTCAGTTTTACATATGCATTTTAACTTTTCTACTTTATGATTCCATTAATCTTTCATTTTTGAGAGCCCCCTTTTTCAATTAAAGTACAGGTTTTGCAGACCTTACTTTTATTACTGACTGATGCACTTGATAATGATTTTTATTTTATTGTGCCTCTCTAATGTGACTATAGTGTCAAGTTGAATTTCACATTAGCAGTGACTCAAGTAGATGAACAGGTTAAACACAGATATGTCCTCTATAGAATTCATACTGAAAATCTCTAAAAAAATAATGAACAAGAGAACATTTTAGTCATTGAAACTGAAATCTCAAGGCAAACAGCCGCTATTTTCATCCTTCTCTTGAGTGCCACACATACCAGGAGAGTTCTGATTTTTCCATAGATTAAGTCTTAGGAGCATTATCAAAAGTGTAGGGAATTCTCTGTTTCTGTCTTTATCTCTTTATGTCTCTTTGTCTTTTTTTTTTGTCTCTTTCTCCTTCTACCTCTATTTGCTCTCCAGAAATAACTGTATATAGACTAATCTTCAATGAATCCTACATATCTTTAGAGTAAAGAGATAAAAATCTCTACTCTCCATCTCTAGAACTTCATTTTTTAGGAACCTGCATGACCACAGACATGTTTTTCTTCCCGCTAGTAAGTTACTAGATCAAATATTGAACTTGTTTTTCTATGAATTAGCTTTGTTGGGTAAATGAAGGTAATATTTATAATCTAAAAAAGTGCATGGGAGGAAATATCAATGTTATATTTCACTGAAAATCTTTGAACAACTAAAGAAGTAAACCCACGTTTTCTCAAAGTAATCATGGAAGAATATAAGCTAAAGTCTTAGAAAGTGTGTCCAGAGAACTCTAGTGTTTCCTACACAAGCTAGCAACTACACCAACACCTAGACAACCTTGATTTTTCTCCATTTGATAATCATATTTAATACAGTTGTTTTAGCACTTTAAATTACTTTATCCATTCTGCTGTCTTACCATTTAGAGATTGTAATGCCTGTGTTCTACCTCTTTAAAGTCAAAATCTAGATTGAAGCATAATTTTAAAATTAAGTATACACAATTTAAGCATGTATCTAAATGCTAAAAAGTAAAACTAAAATCTTGTTCAAATAATTAAACATAAAATAACCTTAAGCTATTCAAAAATATATACAAATTTGAAAGGTTTTTAATTTTAAGTGATTCAAATGTCTCAACAAATGGTTTGTAGGACATGAGAGTCATAATTAAAAAATCACCAGTTGCTTGGTTTTTGAATAATTAAAACGTATTCTGATAACTTAATAATTAAAATAAGCTAAAAATTTAATGTTACAAATATGACTCAGATCTTGCATTGATTCCCTGCATTTGTGTCAGTAGTTACCAAGGAGAAGGAATTCTAAGGCAGGCAGCAGCACTACACTGACTAAACTGATTTACGTCCAGGACTCTCAGAATTAATTTCAGTGATTATCTTAGATAAAAAGAACCTTCCTATCAAAGATCCATAGTGCTCTGGTTTATCAGTAGACTTTGACTATTTTAGTAACCCTCATTTTAAGTATATAAATCAATATTATATCCTAATGATTTTTTAATCAAGGTCCTTTGGAGCTTGTTAAAACAGACATAACCTGAATCATAAAAAAATACATAAGGAACACACATATATCAATTTACTTCTAAAAATCTGAAAACTATAACATATACAAAATGAAGATGAATAAGTAACACAGAACAATCTAAAACTCAAAAATAATAAACACAAAGTTATTCTAAGTATAAATTTTAGATATAATAATCTATTTAAAAAAGAAGTCCTATTTATCTCCTGACATTTAGCAGTATACTTTTTCATACTCCAAAGGCATGTTAAGTATTTAATCACTTGACCCAATAATATTAAGAGGACAAGTTGTTAGCCTTGCAAACTTGGTACAGGAGAGAAATTTTTGGCTACAATAGTTCAGTGAGGATTTTTTTGAATGTTGCACAACTACTGCCTAAAACTCAAATGAATGTCAGTACAAAACAGAAACAAGTCTTGAATCAATAACCAAAAGGCAAAACTGATCACTCAAGGTTTTCTGTGTCAAAGTGGGAAGTCTGATGTGCAAACCTTCTACAACTATCAGCAGTAGCACTGCAAACAACATTGTTACTCTCATTTACCTGGAGAGTCTGTCACATCTGGGCACAGCAACCACAGCTGCTACCCAAGGTAGAGAAGGAACATGTTCACACCCTTGAAAAAACATGCAATCTATTATCATCTCATAATACTGAACATGATACCCATGAGTAGGGAGGAGAGTCAAGGATGTCTGTAAATAAATTAGTTATACTCAATGATTTCTGAACACTTTAATATATAGCTATATATATGCATATATGTACATATATATTTTAATTTTGTAAGCATCAAGAAACATGTTCAGCCTTAGAACTTATAAAACTAAATGAGGGAATTAAACTATGCCAAGTAGTCCATGGAACCATTCATGAGATTTTCCCACTTATGCTTAGGAATTCAGATTATTTTTCCCCCCTTTGGTGTTTTGTGGACATGCACTACAGGGTGTAGGCCTATTCCCAGCTCTGCATTAAAGGATAACTCCTGACAGTGCTAGGAGAATAAATAGGATGCCGGAATTGAACCCACTTTAGTCATGTGTAATGCAAGTACTATTACTTCAGCCCAAGAAGAAATCTGGAATACCTCAGAGAACCCACAGTTTTAATATGGAAAGTTATCTCCCTGAGCAGAATTGCTTAAATAACTGATTATTATACAAGAGGATTAATACTATAAACAAAGAAAATGTCAGGTTTAGTTAACAAAAAAGTAGTAGTCTCTAGTTTCTCCAATTTTTTTATAACTACTTTTAATTAGAAAACACAAGTAAGACCATTTACTAGTGAAGAAAAAAAATAATCAAATACTACATAAATTCAATTTTATTAACCCACATTACATCAGATATTTTCATATGAATGGCACTATTCTAATCATTGATTTCAATAAGCAAAATCATTATTTTAAAACACATAAAGATAATATGAATATTTCTTACCGACATATGAGAAACTGAGTTATGAGAAGATAAACTGATTATTTTCTCCAATAAAGCCACTCAAATATTAAAGATCAAAAATGAACTTTGAAAGTTTCTCCCAAACAGATATAATTTCTGGATTATTAGTATTAAACATACAATGAACATTATATCCAAGTAGAAAGCCTGTCTCAAATACAGGAGGGGGGAGGTGGAGATGGGGTATTGGTGATAGGAGTGTTGCACTGGTGAAGGGAGGCTGTTCTTTTTATGACCTATACCAAACTACAATCATGTTTGTAATCATGGTGTTTAAATAAAGATATTACTTTAAAAAATAATAAAATCAATAATATAATCAATAAAATAATTCATAAATAAATCAATTGGTGATTGTTACAAAAAGAGTTCTATAGCTGAATAATATTTCTTTTAAAATTTAGTGAAATACAAAGTCTCAAACACAAAATGTGATCTCTGTTTAGTGACATTAAAATTTTATGCAATAATAAATCCCTATAATCCCACAAAACAAATTTTAATATAACAAATATTCCAATACAATGATGTATTCAAGCTCATCTTTGAGTTAGTCTATAAGAATAAAGCTTGAAATTAATAAATTTACTAATGTGTCTAGTAAAAAAGAGGTACATTTAATATAATATCAAGTTCAGAAAATAAATTCTGTGGTTTTATTTACTTGAAAATGCTTCTGGTTGTATGTCAAAAGACAGTTAAAAAAGGAATATTTTTGTACTATTATTGTGATCTGTGATATATTGTGATATGAACAGATATCTTAGGGGTCAGGCACTTGCTCTGTACACAGCTGACTCTAGTTCAACCACCAGCACTTAATATGATCTCCCAAGCTCTACTGGGAGTGACCCCTGTTCAGTGCCAATTGTAGCCTAAAAATTAATAAATAAACTTACTTGGGGTCCCATTGACTTGTGGATTTCCTCAAAGAAGTGCCATTCAGTTCCTGGAGGAAACTAACACCAAAGCAGTGCACAGGGTCTTATTCTACATATCACAATATCACTTAGGTACCAGTCCCTGTCTCCTTGAAACCATTGGGAACTGTACCATTTTTTAATTTATAATCTCTATTTGTATTTTCAAAGTGAGTATTAAAGAGCCTGATTTATTGAAGGCAGGTGGTGTTTTACTGTAAAGATCTAGATGGCAGTAATGGTTTTGGGTAAAATTAGAATGTACTTTTTGTTCAGACACTTAAAATCTGTGGGTTTCTAAGGTGTTACTGAGTGACATTTTTTTCTGAAAAGGGAGAAAAAGAGAAATAAGTATGAGAACCTCTATCATGTCTTCATTTTTTTCATCAACTTTAGAGTGTGCTATTAGCCTATGCAATGATATTTGCACTTTTCTTTCACTAATCTGTTAGATTTTATTAATGGTTGCTTAATTAGAAAGGTAGGTGAATTATTCCCTCCACATCAGCATAAAATGAAAATTGTCTTTTAATTTATTCATTTAACAAAGATACAAATTGAGTCTTTAAAAAAGGAAATGGCAGAGTCCAATTTTTCTAAAAAGTAGAAAATGCTTACCTCTTTATCTGATAAAAACACACAATGACAAGTTGGATATTGAACCATTTAATCTAAACTAGTATATCACCTTCATACTTCAGTTATTTTGATCCATTAGAAATTGAATTTTCCAAACAAAGCAGTTGTCTCTGCTCATATTCTTTTAATCTTACCATTCTCACCTTCAACTCTCTTACCTAATTATCAACTCTCAGCACAATTTCAATAAAATTCCCCAAATCAAACATTCATGCTTTCTGTAAGCATAATATTCTCCCATTCTTTTCTGATGTCAAATGACATTTATTATAATAATGTGGGCTTTAAAGTCTTACCTACATTAAATATTTCTCAATATGTTTGCATGTAGGAGCCCTGGGTTTGATGCCCCAAACTGTATGTTTCCCCCAGTACTGACAGGAGTGATCCTAAAGCACTGAATCAGAAATAGTTCCTAAACAGTGCAAGAAATATCCCTCAAAAATTTTTTTCTTCCTACAGAAGAAACAAGGCTGAAAAGGTATATATGAGAGTGTAGTGTAAAATGTGAGTTTAATCACTGTGCTAATAAATATGCTGAACAAAATCCTAATCATCTGATAGCTCAATTATCTCTGATCTCCAGTGCTACAACATGACCAAAATTATAATAATAAAAGAACATTTTCTAATTCGATAAAAAAATAAATAAATAAATAAATACCTTTAAGGGCAGAGTAAAATACAAAATAAAAAGAACTTATCTTGCACACAGCCAGACTTAGGTCTGCTCATTGAAATCACTTACTGCCCCCCAAGTATCACCAGGGATAACTCCTGAGTATGTGTATATATATATACAGATGTGGTCCAAATTTCCTTCCTATCCCTGAATAGAAGAAATCAAATTCATCTATTTCTTTTTGCTCTTGGGTCACCCCTTTAATGCTCAGAGCTTACTTCAGGCTCTTTACTGAAGAATTACTACAGAAAGTGTTCGAAAATTCATACGAGTTGCCAGGGATAAAACACAGGCCAGCCAAGTATAACTCATGGATTCTATCAGCTGTGCAATCCTCAGCCTCAAAAAACTAAAACAAACAAACAAACAAACAAACAAAAACACCTTTAGGGACCAAAGCAATAGCACAGTGGTAGGGCATTTTGCCTTGCATGAGGCAGGACGGATCTCAGTTCTATCTCCGGCGTCCCATATGGTCCCCTGAGCTAGAACCAGGAGAAACCCCTGAGAGTCAGAGTCTTGGCTCAAAAACCAAACCAAAACAAAACAAAACAAATAAACCACAGTTAACTCAGTGTGCTTAAACCACCATCCATGAATCAGCTCAGATGTGCAGGCCTAAGAACCGCTACTTTGTCTCCATGAAAAATACACTGGTCCACAACTAGTATGCAGGGCAGATGTCTGCCTGAGTATAAATATTTGAAGCATGCTGCTTTAGAAGAGGTATGATGATGACAAATCCATTATATCTTAGGATCAAATAAGTAATTACTTGGCAATGTTCAAATTAATGTCTAGCTATACATTACTTTTTTCTAAATGGTATTTAAGAAGTTTGCATTTTAAAAATGTTTCTAAAAATAATTATGAATAAGCAAACATATTACATTTTCTGTATCATTCATAAATAACATATACTTAAAAATTTCTATGCTGTTATTACTATTAATAAAGGTATATTATCCACAAAGTGAGATTTGTTCTTACTCTAAATATTTAAAAAAATTGTAAGTTTCTTTAGCAAAATGACTTGTTCTGTCATTTCATTTCTAGAGTCATTAGAGAAAGCAAAACAGCAAAATGAGTTACCTATTGGTCTTGTGGGGGGGAAAGAGAATACTTTACACCAGTTAGGATAGTTATAAGTGAATTTAAAATATTGACATAAGATTGGCAGCTGCTCACATTCTGCCTGAAAGGTTTACTACTGGCAGGAACTCCCAGCAGCTGCTTGTTTGAAACGTGAGAAAACATTTGGACAGTTAGGATAGCCTGATTTTCCCCTTAAAATCTGTTTGGCAAAACTTCCTGGCAGTTAATATGATCCTGTGAAATGGCTTTTAAAAAAGTGTTCATGTCTTTTCACAACTTGTTTTGCCAGTATAGGCAATTTTTAAAGTGCTATTTTAAACTCAATATTCTTATCATTGTCTACTAATATGTCATTTTGTAAAAACAATGTAACATATTGACAAGGTTGTTTCAGAATATTTAATTAGATGAATATAATGCCATGTTTTTAACATGACCAGTATCATCTATAAAAGTCGTTTTTATTACAGAGTTTAGAACAGAAATGATAGATATAGCTTTATCAGTGAGTTCATAATTTTCATAAAAAATCATCTTAATGCTATTATTCAGAAAACTCATTCTTAATTATTAGGGAAAATTTGTAGCAATAAGTCAAATAGGTAACACTCTACTAACAGTCACATAGTGAAACGCATCATGAACCTTTCTCGTTCATTGAAGCACTTTGCATAAAATCATCAGGGCCCAGTGATATGTAATTTGTATCTCTGTGCTATTGCTCCAGCCCCTGTGAACTCAACTTCTATTATAATTTTGAGCATTTCCTTTTCTTAATGAGTGTTGCTCTTTTCTTTAACTGCATTTCTCTCATTTACTTTCAAGTATGTCATGGCCTCTGCAGTGCCACTCCTTTTCTAAGTCAGGCAATCTGAAGAGTATTGATTTATGTAGAGTGTGTAATTTACATACTCTACAATTTTCTTGTATGATTTATTTAAAAATAGATTGTACATTAAACTTGACATTCATCATACAGCCCATTTCAGTTTCCTTCTAATACTATATCAGATTTTTTTGAGAAACATGCATTTGGAGCATGTAATATTGCTTGGCAGATTTAGAAATATTTCCAAAATCACAGTAAAAATTTAGAAATGTTTGCATTAAACTGAAAATCATGACACTGGTAACCTGATATGACACAGAGAAGAATCATCAATATTATATATGACTTATTCACTTAACATAAATTACAATAGGTTTTTAATTTAAGTTAATTAATTGATGTGTTTTAAAATATAGAAATTCTGTGAGTATAAACCAAATTAATATATCTCCACCATGCTGTATTGTCTAAAAAATTTAATTTATAGCAATAAATAAATAAACAAGTGAACACCTGAGGGTAATAGTAATAATAATAATATTAAAAATTCCTTATATATTTGTCACATAAATATGTTTTAGGACAATTTTCAGGACTTACTACTTGCTCTGTTATTAGACAACAATTTCTTTTGGCAATGCTTTGACAACCATAGGCATTGCAGACAATTGAAATGAGTTTAACAGTATACAAATCAAACACTGTTACCCTGTACTATATATATATATCTCCAATAATATAATACTATTAATAATATTTTCTTGTTATAATACTACTTATTAGTTGTACTAGTAACCTTATTTAGTTGCTACTATGAACATTTTACAACCTCTTAAGAACTCATCTTCATTATTTTTTGCTTGTGTAAGAATAGTGAACTTTAACATACTAAGGTTTGGACAATAATTGAGAAGTATACAATAAAACTTTTCAAACTATGTGACATAAATATTTTCAGTAGCCTTCAGGCATCATAGAAAAACAAGAGACTCTGAACCATCTAAGTGGTACAATTTTTCTTTACAAAAATAAAACATTCAAGTTCTTATAAAGCTGTAGTCAATTTAACAATGATTCCAAAGTTAAACAATATTTAAAGACTTTGCATATTCAGCAAAAGTTGGGCACACTATATAGATCAATGGTTCTAATTTCATATATGACTTAAAAGGAAATTGCAAGTAGATTAATATGTTGAGTCAATACTCATATCTTATTTCCTTTTTTTGGAGTAAGAAAGAAATAACATAGGATGCTGATAAAAACATTGATTTTCATTTAAGATATGAAATGAAAACAACAGGATGAAGAACATTTAAAATAATGGAAACTTGACATTTACACAAACAGGTTCTATGTGTCTCTGGCAACACCACTATTTTGTTGTATAAGTTAATATTTGTACAAAATGCATTGATTAGAATAAATAAAATTTAACACCACTCATCCAAACAGTGATATGCCTCTGGATGTAAAACAAAAACATCATAGAAGAGTGTAGAAGAGATAAATGTAGTCAGAGTCAAGGAGTAAAATGAATTATTACAGCTTAGCTTAATGTATTGCCTAATTTAATCAAATATCACCCATTCAAATCCAAACTAAATGTTAAATTTATAATGTACTTATTTTCTCTCATATAAAGAAGTGAATCTGTGTATTTATGAAAAGTCAAGCTATCTTAAAATTTATCATTATTCAGTGTTGGGGGACTAGTATAGTGATTTAAATAGGTTTTTTTTCCCACCTGCAACATACTTGGGTTTGATTCTTAATTCTTGTTCTGCTCTGAGCAAAAAAGCCAGGACTATGACCTGAAAACCAGGTATGGTCACAAAATTGATGACATGAATAAAAAGTATCATTACTCAAACAGTTACAGATCTTTATTAATTTATTGAACTTCAAGGATAAATGCTGACATCTGATAAGTCTGGTAGTCTTCAATAAATCATTTATAATATTTTTTTCTAGTAGACACTTAGACCTTTATATTATTAAAATCTACACCTGAATCAATTTAATTTCAACACAAATATTGCTTTCTCCTACCTGTTAAACATACAATAGCATTTCTACTATGTATAAGTAATTAATTTTAAAGCACACAAAAGCATCTGCCATTTAAGGACTTTTATTATTATTTTTAATGTAGCAATTCTTGTCCTGATGGTTATTATCTGGCTGAATGAATTGAAGTGAGATTCCCTGGGCAGCTGCTGACATAATGACTGATTGTGTGCAGAACTGAGAATGTGAATGATAAATTTTGAAAGGTTCTGAAATTCAGTGAATAACAAAATAGCTACAGTTCCTAAAATTCTAACCATTTGTTCATTTCAACAATAGAAGACTAGAAGGCCATCATTTAATAAAATAATTCCAGAAGAGAATACAGAGGAATTAAGGGTTATTGCTTCAATTGAGAAAACAGCTTGTGTGCCCAAAGAGAAAGTTCACAAAAGGTGTGCCGATTAACATGGTATAAAATGAAGATAATATGAACACTAAGATTATTAGGATATTCTTATGACAGCTTTCTTAATATCTTTTCCTCCTTTATTTAAACAAAAGTTCAAGAGCAAATATAAATAGGAACAATTTAATCATTTTGCAAAAATTAATTCAACAATATTTCATAAGTAAAACATGAACCCAAGTCATAAGATTATTTTTAATAATTTAAAACAAAATTAAAAAAGTCTCTGAGTATATTATCTACTAGCCACTTGTACTGCTAGAAAGTAGAGCTTCATATACCTTAGTTTCTATACTAGCAAAATGGCTATTTAGATAAGTACATAAAATTATGTGGCCAAACAGAGAAATTAAGCCTGGTAAGTCATAAATGGCCTAGGAGGATAGGACAGTGATAAGAGTTATAGTGCTGGTGATACTGATTTACTAAAAGGAGAAAATTACTAACAGTGTCAAAAGGTACTAAATATCATTTCAGGGGGTGGATAATATAACCCTCCAAAAATATCCTAAAATATTTAAAACAAATTCCGATGCATAAAAGCTTATGTAACCCCCAATATAACCCAATATATCTTGAAGTCCAGCTCTAAGTGCTGAAAACTACTTATTTTATTTAACTTAATTTTAATGTACTTTCAACTTAGTCTAGTTTTGGTAATCACAATATTGTTTATAATTTAAGATGAATACACAATATTACCACACTCCACCAACAACTTAATTATCCATAACTTAAATTTTTTTTGGTGGGGGAGGGCACACCCTGTGGTAATCAGAGATTACTAATGGCTCTGCACTCAAAAATTGCTCCTGCCTCTGGGACCATATAGAATGCTGGGGGATCGAACCTGCGTTCGTCCTGGGTCAGCTGTGTGCGAGGCAAATGCTCTACCTTTATTTCTCTAAACCCTCAGAAATTAAGTATTTTTGTATCACAGGAGATAAGTCAACTCTAGTCTGATCTTTTTGCCCCCACTTTCACCCAATATTTAGTAGATTGTTTTGTATTTCAAGGGTAAAGGATTGTCTTTGTCCAATATAATCTATCCTCTTGTTTAGTCTTACTACATTCCACAGATGAGTGAACTCATGTGGTATTTGTCCTTCTCATGACACTTAATATGATAATCTCCAATTCCATTCATGTTGCAGCAAACTGCATAATTTTATCATTTAGTATACCTACTGAGAATTTTATCGTGTGTATGTGCCACTATTTCTGGAACAATTTCTCTGTATTAGGGCATTTGGGTTGTTTCTATATCCTGGTTATAGAACTAAAGTTCTTCAATGATCTGAGCTGTGCACAAACCTCTATATTGCATTTATTTCCCACAAAAAATTTATTATCATAAATTTCTTCTAGGGCAGTCTTATGAACAGGGAAGATAGAAACTAATCAAGAAAGACAAAAAGTTGACAGTATACGCCTTACCTAAAAAGAAATAATGCCCTCCTTTGCTTTCCCTATTAAATTGGTATTGTCTCAATTTTAAATTACCTCTGGGAGTTTCTTATTTATACCTTAGCGGTTTCCCAGACATACATGTAATATACATTGCAAACTTGCCTGTGTTTTACCAGCTAATTTGTACTTTATTGTATGGCTCACTGTTAACTCAGAGGGGTTAAGGGCTATTTTTGCCCTATACCAAATCTTTTTTCTAAACTTACTTCAAATAGACAATAGGATTACTCATTAATGTAAAAAAAAAAAGTACTTAGTAAATTCTTACTTAAAATCCTTTCTTTTCCTAGGTCACACTGTGCTTTCAATTAAAAGACTATGAATCAAGACAGTAATGAAAAATTAGGAAGAAATAAAAAAGCTTCTGTCAGGAAGGTAACTACACTCTAAAATTTCATAAACATTTATGGTAAAAAATACATTAAAATATTTTGATGATCATTATTAACTTAAAAATTAACCTCAGTGTTGTTTGTTTTTCACATTTCTTCAAAGTGCATATCAAAATCTCCCTCCGATAACAAAGGCTTAAAATCTTCAATGTAAAATACATTGAATAAGTCAAAGATTGGACTCATACTTATTAAATAGCCAACTCTTACATGCAACTAAAGGACATTTCCCTACTGGCTCAAAAACACATCTTTTACAAGACATCTCTGAGATACATTCAACAGTGGTTTTAAATGAAGCCATTTAGACATAAGAAAAGTCCATATTATTCAGGAACAGATATTTTCCACTTTTACTGGATTATATTGCATTAAATTTAGAGACTCACAAATAAATAAATCCACACATGAAATAAATCTACAAAAGACACTGACTCATCACTTACGTTATAATATTTTTCACTACTATATAAAAACTGTCACTACTGAAGTAAAAAAATATAATGACAAATTTGAAAAATTCAAAAAAATAGTCCATTAAATAAGAAATAATTACTGGGTTAATGGTGGCTTTTTATTTTTATTTTCATTTATTTAGTTTGGTTTTTGGGTCACACGTGGCAGTGTTCAGAGGTTGCCGAGATGCGAATCAATGACCTTCTGCATGCAAGGCAAATGCCTTACCTTCATGCTACCTCTCCAGCCCAATGGTGGTATTTTTAAATCAGATAATTGATTGATCCTTTGCTATTAAAGAGGTGAAAAAAGTAGAAGGCCAACATTGATCTTTTAGAAATAAATTAGTGATTATTTTCAAATAATATAACCATCTTGGCTATTTCACAGTAACAAATTGACTAAGAATATAATTAATATAATTTTAAATAATGAGTAAAATAACTGATAATTTTACAACTGGTATAACAAAATATTATTTAAACATAATTTAATATGTTTCACTTGTTGAAAAGTAAGCAACTTTCAGAAATTAAAAAAAATACAAAAATCTTCTAATGATAATATATAGGAAGTACGTTCGACTTTATTTCAAATTAAATTTTAAATAAAGACTTGCCATTTATATATTCTCAAGAGACTGTTTTAACATGGAATATTTTTAATTTTCTGGGAAAAGAAATCCAATAAATAGCTAAATTCTCATTTAGTATATGTATCATGTGAACTGGAAATGGTTATTACCATCAATAATGCAAAGCATAGTTTCCTACAGCTAATGTTTAATTTCATATATTCACAAGATTTACAAATCTAATGAAAGACACCTTGTGCACCAAAAGCTCTCTCATGACTCTGTCTGAACACATTTGTCATTAAAGGACAATGGCTTTTTCTTGTTCCAATCCTCAGCCATAAACTTAACCTGAGGGATTTGTTGCAAGAAAGTTATTCTACATTCTGTTTAATTTACTGTGAGTCTCCTCAACCTGTCATAGTCTGATTCTGAGTTTTGAGCACTGTACTTTGTCATAACTTTCCTTTCATTGCATAGTTAGTCAAAGCAACAGAAAAAATCATTGAGATAGCTTAGTTTTTGAACGTCAGAGAAGGTAAATATCACCTATTTCATCATTTTCTTTACTACTTCACATAGTAGAAATTACATACCCATATTCCAGAATCAGACTATAACAGGTTGAGGAGACTCACAGGAAATTATACAGAATGTAGAGTAACTTGCTTGGAACAAATCCCTCAGGTTAAGTTTATGGCTGGGGCTTGGAATAAGAAAGTCCAGTCTCTTAGTTGGCTCAAGTGTGTTTAAGGCATATATATATTAAGATAATAGATATTGAAAAAAATTGGTGAGACTTGAATACAGATTAAACAAAAATATAGGGGTTATTAAAGTATTCAGTTCACTGAAAAATGTAGTTCTTTATTTTTATACATGAGATCCATATTTTATTAATACTGTTGATTAGGTTTTTTATCATGTATTAAACATGCAATATACATTTAATCATATATAATTATGATTAAATGACAAAAGGGAATCTGATTTGAGATACTACTGAAATTATATTAGACAATAGCCAATTACACCACATAATATCTCCACAAAAATAAAAAGGAACAACAAGTTGGAGAGTACTTATTTTCATAATAAAAGATATTAGTATACAACTTAAGGGATAGAACATAATTTATATCCTCTCTGAGTCACATTTTTTTACAGATATAATATGTCTTATTTTGTCATAGAAGCAACATTGTGCCTATAAGGAAAGCAATAGTTTGACCAAAATAAAAGTATTTATTATAGTGGTGTATATAATTTCAGATAATGTAGCTCTTGAAAAAGATAACTTAAATTATGCCTCAGTCATTTAGCACTTTAGCAAAAGTATTCAGTTCATTACCTATTTATCTGTAAAGACAAAAAGTTTTTTTGTATCAGTGAAAGATAGAAACTGGCAGAAAGTTTGAATTACTTCCTCTAGAAACACAACAAAGGCCAACACTAGGATTTAAAATGAAGCCTATGGACACTACAATGCTTACACTAGCTAGAACTAAATTCTTGCTAACAGACGTGAATTAAATGTTCTAACTCAAAACTAAGGATATTTGGGAATCTGACTATATCATATCTTGACCAATTTACTAAAGTATTGCCAACCAATACAGCATTAATTAGAACATTCTTATCTAAGATATTTAATTTCTGATTAACAACTAGTTATGATAGAGAGCACATAGAGAGCACATAAGGTGCTGATTAATTGTATAATCCATAAAGTTCTGTTTAACATGAGAGGGGAATTCCCAAAGCAGCACACATTAGGCACAGCAGACCCACTTGCATTTCTCAAACCACTTGGTCAGCAATTTCTCACTACATAGATCTGAGGAATTGGTGCTGTTTTGGCCATGTAGTGTGGATCCAGGTCACCCAACAGTGTTGCTGCCCTCCAAGGCCACATCAGGTAGTGTTCAGGGGCTTCTAAGACTGCACCCAGATGTACTAAGAGAACACTGAGGTTCCAGGAATTGAACCTAATTCAGATCAGTTTTGTCATTCACCCTAAATATTGTGTACAATCTCTTGGTCCCAACCAAAGGTAGAATTTTAATGTTATTGTGAAGAAATGAAAATAAATCAGTTTTTTAAATGTCTGAGAAATTGCTTTAAATTATAAAGTTCAAAAATCAAGAAGGCTTTATTCAATCTTTATAGACAATAAGTGTTTAATACAGATCCTTTCCAAAGTGCATTGTGAATAATGGCAGAGAAAATCAACGAGGAAAGGAATACTTCTTTCCATGGATTTTCCCCTCAAGTATACCTTCACTTGAGCTTTACTTTGGAATCTGATGGTTCACAAAACCATCAGATGCTACACACTGTGTCTCAGCAGTCCCCCAACTCTGTTTTTTGCTTCTCCATGCTCTTTTTTCAGTGTTTGTTAACTAACAGTAGATAGAATGAAAAAGGAAATAAAGAAGACAATTCACTCCAATACTCTGAAATCCCTTATCGTTCTTCTTTTGGTGCTTCAAATTGAACAGATGATATCAGCAAATGACAGGTCAGAAGATATATTGTAGACTCTGTAGGTGCATGTTTTGTTAAACTCACTCTTGGTTTGTTGGTCAAAAAGGTTCTTTTTGCCTTTCCAGTGCTGTAATCTGAAGGAAAGCATTTTGAAAACAGACCAGGAATAGAATAAAAAAACGAATCAAAAAACTCACCATCTTGTAAACTAAATGATTTCCTGCCCTGGTACTAACTCTCTCTGTCTCTCTGTCTCACTGTCTCTCTGTCTCTCTCTCTGTCTCTCTGTCTCTGTCTCTCTCTGTGTCTCTATCTGTCTCCCCATCTCTCTGTCTGTCTGTCTGTCTGTCTCTCACTCTATCCTTCCTTCCCTCCCTCCTTTCAGGATATCCTACCTTTGTTTGACTGTAAGAAAAGCACCAAAAAGACCTTCTGCTGTCTGTAATCACCCCAATGACACCAAGAATTACAGATAAGTGACAGTCATGACAGACATACTTGAGGAGTCTAAAAATTCACAAGACTTACTTTAATTTGGGGACTATACCAAGCACTGTTTAAGCACTACAACTGTCTAGGTATTTGGGAATCACTCCTAATAGTTCATCAGAGAGAATATAAAGCCACAGATCAAGCCAGGGCCTTCAGCATGCAAAACATGTGTATCTCTTTATTCCCAAAATTCAAGATTTAATCAATTTTTCAAATTATAAATATGATTATATATAAAATATGTGCATGCTATTTATATAAATATAATAACATTATATATAAGGTTATATATAAGGTTCTCTAGTTAAAAATAATAATTTTATGTTAATCTTATTTTGAGGCATTATCTGTGCCTTTTACATAAGCTGTAATAAACACCATAATTATAGCTCCACAATTCACAGAGTCTGTTATATTTTGTTACAACTAAAATTTTAGTTATCAAACAGAAATTTTCTCATTGTCAGAACTAAAGCTAGATAAGGTCTACTTACATTTTATAATACTTTATACCTCTATCATAATAAAAATGAGTATTTTTCTATAAGCCTTAAATAGTTCTATTTAGAATAATACATTTTTGGATTTTGTTATTATCTATAACTATTCTATTTATTAAGATTTCAGTCACAACACTCAAAACTTATGTATTCTGCTCTCTTGAGTATGTTTAAAACACAATGGTGTAAAGAAAAACCCTTGGGAATAAAATAATTCAGAAAAAAATGATAAAATTAACATTATTTAATATTAGTATAAAATTGATTCTTTTATAAATTTTTTCTCTGTTAGGTTTTAGGGCCACAGCTAGTGGGATATATAGGGTCACATTACTAGCTCTACACTTAAATATTACTCCTGGTACCATTTGAGGGATCATATGTGATACAATACATAAAAACCAGTCAGTCACATGTAAATTCAACACCCTACTCACTGTTCTATTGTTCTGTCCCATAAAATTTTTGTTTTTAACAAAGAAAAGTTCTGTCTGTTCAATAGCTTAAAATATTACACTTTATAAATATTATGACTGTATTTATTATTTGGGCAAAGTATGGTAATCTATACAGAGCTATGCTCAAACATTTATCCTTACATAATATTATATAAACAAAATTTGTTTTTATTAAATGATGTAGAAATCATTGGTATGTCAATATCCAATTATCTGACATTTAATTTATACATGAGGATAGTCACAGATGGATGTGTTCATATTGATGGGAACAAGTGTGCAGTAATTTTGTACATAGTCACCAAAAATTTTAGCATTACTATAAAGAAGTTAACTATTTTTAAATAATAAATTAAGATTCAAAAGGAAAGATATAAAAAGCTACTTTAGAACTTAAGTCATAAAGCTATGTTAAAACTTAACATAGTGTAGTACAAATTGTGGCAATATTATAAGATTAATTATTTCCATACCAGATAATCCTATAATCTACCATGTAGCATGTATAATTAATAGAATTCCAAAGCTGAAAGTAATAGAGCTAACAATACAAATAATCAATAAAATCATTAGCTGTTTTATTGTTTGTTTTTTATTTTTGGGCCACATCCAGTGACACTCAGGGATTACTCCTGGCTATGTACTCAAAAATCGCTCCTGGCTTGGGGGACCATATGGGACTCTGGGTGATAGAACCTTAGTCCATCCTGGGTCAACCGCGGACAAGGCAAAGGCCTTACAGCTGCATCATCGCTCCAGCACCAGGAGCTGTTTTTTTGAAAAAAATAAGCAAATCACTGGTGATGCTTAAAAAAGAAAAAATGGAAAACACCCAAATAAATCTTATCACAAACAAAAGGGGAGAGATTACAACAGAATCTCAAGAAATCCAGTTACTACACAAACAACTATCATGACAATCTTAATAAGTGTGAGAAGTAGAATGCCTGTCTCAAATACAGGCAGGGATTGGGAAGGAGGTAGGTGGGCATTGGTGGTGGGAATATTACACTGGTGAAGGGAGGTGTTCTGTTTATGACCGAAACCCAACTACAATCATGCTTAAAATCATGGTGCTTAAATAAATATTTGATATAAAAAAAAGAAATCCAAGACATCATGAGGGCTTTTTATAAACAACTGAAAGTGATAATTCTAAAAAAATTATATTATGACTATTTAAATTTATTTCAAAGTTAAGTATTTTAATAAGCATAAAATGAGAAAAAGTATACAAAATATGAGCAAATATTTTTATAGGAATAAACTAATATTATGTATATTTTGTATTTTGAATGAAAAACAGTTTTAAATCATGTCAGGCTCTGAAAGACAATAGCTTTGGAATAAAAAATTAAAAGCAAATATTAGATACCTCTTCTAAGTTACTAGAAGTCCTTTGTCGTGCTACATCTTGGAATTATATATATTCATAATGTATAATTCATGTATATAATGTGTATATTTAAATCTCATGTTTATTTTCATTGTTTATTCTTGTATCCATCTTTAGTGTCCCAGTGAATTAGGGACAGTGTCCCAGTGAATCAATTTCCAGTTGTTGTTTTTTTTTTTTTATTTAGGAATCTACATATTGTTTTCATAAAATGCCTTCTGCATGCCTATAATCGTTGCAGCACTATTTGCAATAGTCAGAATCTGGAAACAACCCAGATGCCTGACAATAAATGAGCGACTAAAAAAACTATGGTACATATACACAATGGATTACTATGCAGCCATCAGGAAAAATTAAATCATGAAATTTTCCTATACATGGATGGACATGGGAACTTTTATGCTGAATGAAATAAGTCAGAAGGAGAGAGATAGACACAGACTAGTCTCACTCAATTATGGTTTTTAAGAAAAATAAAAGACATTATTGTATTAATGCTCAGAGACAATAGAGATGAGAGCTGGAAGGACCAGCTCATAATATGAAGCTCACCACAAAGAGTGGTGAGTGCATTTAAAGAGATGACATCGCTAACAACTACCATGACAATATTAATGAGTGAGAGAAGTAGAATGCCTGTCTTGAATAGAGGCAGTGTGGGCAGAAAGAGGAAGATGGGGGGCATTGGTGGTGGGATAAATCCAAGTTATTTTATTTTAAGTTCCTCAAAGAAAGTAACCCCCTCACTATTATTCATGGCAATTCATTAAATGAATTCTAATTCACTGACATATACATAAGACTAAAAACACACAGAATTTCATACAATGTACAATTTCTAACTTAACGACAGGTTCAAATGGGTTCCTAGAAACCTTTAAAACAAAAGTAGGTTAGAAACTAAGGTTAGAAAACACGATTTCCCTTCTTTGCAACAAATTTAACTATCCTGCTTAACCAAACCCAAATAAGAATTTATCTCATGGTAGAGAATAGCAATGAGCAAGATATGAGTATCAAGATTTACTGTAATTTTTGCTTGGGGTATGGGAGTTTGGAACATACCTGCCAATGCCCGGGACTTTCTTCTGACTCTGCACTCAGGAATCATTTTTTTGGACTCAGTGGAGTATATAGGGTGCTGAGATTGAAACCAGGATTGGTATTGTGCAAGGCAATTGCCCTAATACACCATACTATCTCTTGGACCCTACATAAACATTTGCAAGCCACTAAGTCATTAGGTGACTAAGGTCACTGCAGCACGATATAAAATAGCCAAGATATGGAAATAACTGAAGTGTCCAAGAACAGATGAAGAATTGAAGAAAGTGTTAGACACACATACAATGAAACCGCACTCAGCACTGATAAAATCTTGAAATTTGCAATTATATGGACAGAAGTATGTGGTCTTTAATGTACTGGATACAGTATTATAACCTGGGAACAAGGAGACACTATGGTGTGTGGATCTGACTATTATGAACTGCTTCAAGAAAATTTAAGAAATTTTTATATAACCCACTCAAATTTTATTAGAAAATAGAGGCAGTGAACTCCCTGAAATACTTCACATGCTAGAAAACAAACTGTCCTACTTAGGTAAAGAGTTAGGAGACTGAGAATGAATATAACCTTCTAAGATCTATAGTTATCAACACAAATTAACACATATCATTTTCCCTTAAATGTTACTATTAAAGTTTGCATTTCTAAATTATGATCTTATGCTATGTAGAACTGAAGAATGGACAGTTGAAAAAACCACAAAGAGCACAATCTTTTATTTTCTAAATTGCAGATGTGACGGTATTTGATTTGAAGACTAGGTGAATGAAAGCAAAAGCATTATCACTAATGACATCCAGTCACAAGAAAATTGTGATAAATAAATAAAAAGGAAGAGAGAAAGTGAAGAAATGAGAGAGTGCAGAAGAGAGAAGAAAAGAACAAAGATGAGAAAGGATATATAAGAGAGATAATAAGTAGAAATGGAGAAGAAAATAAAAGTAGAATGAATAAAACGTGAAATGTCTCCATGTCTGCATTCAGCCAGCTTCATAGATTCACTCTGTTTTTGAAGGAGATATAAACAAAGCCACGAAAAGCCACTCAGCTGAAAAATGCAAGATTGGAAGAAGAGGGAAAACCAAGTGCCTGCCCAGCCAAACCATGTTAACTGCACCCACCACCCACAACTGCCACTTCATAATGCCCCAGCTTCACCATGCAACCACAAAATTTTGAAGAGACATCAAACAGACCAAAACTCCAGGTATGCTGGAATGTAGGCTGACCTCTCCAGAACTTTTATGGAATGCAAGCACCCTCTCTCACCTTCTTATAGTTATGGAAATCCTGGCAACTGAAAACATTGCCCATAAAAGTCACTGTATCATCCAGAGTTTAGAATTCCTTGATCTTGAGACAACTCCATTTATTTTCAATACTGTCGTCCAATAAGAACACACCAATTTAAACATCAATGTTTATTCCGAGTCAACTATTGTTCAAAATAAAACAAATAACAGAAAATCATCTAGCAACAAATTGCTTATCAAATTTTCTGGGAACTTAGAAACTTCATTTCCAGATACATTAATTTTCATAAAATTTCTTATTACTGTACCTTTGTTTAATAATTTCCCTTTCCCTTACCTCTAAACAAACAATATAAAATGTATTTTGTGCCTGCCAAGTGGGTAGGCCTGAGGATGAGCTAGATCTGGAAAAAATGGTGGAGGGAATTTGACAATGGTGGTGGGACTGATCTTGGAAAAAATGTATTATGTGTTATTATGTAATAATGATGTATGAGTAAAGCAATTTAAATCAATACATTTAAACATTTCAACTTTAAACTGAAAAAAAAAAAGTTGTAATTAAAGAACCTAAAAGGGCACAGTTGAAAACAGCACACTGAAGAACTCTGAATTTTAAAGCTAATTTCTATAAAGTAAGTTATAGCCATTATGCCATCAGTAGTAGTTTAAAATTGTGATAAATGAGAAGACTGCTCCATTTTAATTTTAAGTAATACATTTACATTTAACTAGCAAACAAAACTAAATACAAAGAGATAAAAAAATACTGTGATTTTTTTTCCTAATCATATAGGGCTTTGTGTAACACAATTATTGATGGCTTTATGAAAAACCCTACAGAATAATATTGGTTGCCAAATGTATATAACTTTATATAGTGAAACTATATGGCAAAGAAGCATATTAGACAAAAAGAGATTAACAACAGCCTAACCATGTCAAGAAAAGATGATCATTGTATGAAAATTTGCATTTCATATTAAACACAGTTTTTCACATAAAAATGCTTCAATGCATGACATATTCTAGATCCGTCAAGTAAATGGTCAATGAAATAAACACAGTTTTCACACTCTAGAAACCAGGCTTGAAGTAATCATTTTAAAATTATAAGTATAAAACAGTATCAAATCCTACAGGGGGTTCTAGATTTCATTGTATCCATAGTATTTATTTTAAATCTACTATCAATAAAATATTCCATAAAAATCCTTAGAGTGTGAATATATACAAAATTGTGTAAGAACTAAAAATGATTTTTCTGTTAAATTCAAAATGTGTTGGTAGCACATGTAGCCACAAATCATTCAAAAAATTCTTTAAAATTAAAAAAAAAAAAAAAAAACCTTTGCCTAGGATAGTGCTCAAAGTACTGAAGTACATTCTTCGCATAAAGAAGCTCAGGATTTACATATTCTCATGAGTACTGTTAAAAAGAACCTCAATTCACTGCCAGGTGTCAGTGTTAAGATGTTATATTTGACTTCAAAAGCATTACACACATAACTTCCTGCTTCCCAAAGCAAAGTTATGGGATTCTACTAAACCACCTGTTTAAAAAAGTCTTCACACATAATTATCTTATGAGAAAACTAAGATGATTATCAACAACTAAAAAATAAAATTAAGATTTTAAAATTTTGATGTAAAATTTCATTTTAACGCCTTAAATCTGATCTTGGGAAATGATTCTCTTTCATTTCTATTTGTGCTGTTGTTGTTGGTTTTAGGACCATACCTGGCTGTGCCCAGTGCTTTTTTTCTGGCCTTGCATTCAAAGATTACTGCTGGCAATGTTTGGGTTACTATCTGAGGTGCCAGGGTTAAATCCAAATAAGCTGCATTCAAGAGTCATTAAACACAATCTTCAGATGAAGGATCTTATACTTACTTATTTTGCAGTGGTGGCATATATTACACCTAGAAGTGCTCATTTTACCCTTGCTCTATGTTCAGGGTCACTCCTGGTGGTACTCAGGCGAAGTTATGCACACAATTTAATTCAGCTGTACCCAAGGAAAGTACTTTATGCATTATAGTATCCTAAAGATTTCTATGTGTTCATATATGCAAAACTTACATTCAAACTGTGTTATATCTCTAACTTTATAATTCTCTTTAATTGAAATATATAAAAGCTGCACTAACTCAGAAAAAACTGATAAATGACATTCCTTACAGAATAAAGCTTTCTATGTAACTTTTCAGATATACAGATTAATATTTCAAAACTTTATCTCAATACATGATTGATCAAAAGACACTGAAATGATTGTATTAGGAAAGTTAATTCATTACAAGCTTTCATAATAGAAAGGCAAGATAAAAAGCAATCACCATATTATTTATAATTTAAAAGAAAAATGAAAGCTCGATAGAATATAGTAGTATTCAGAGTCAGATACTTAAAGCAAATTCTCTGCTCAGGCAGAGGAAAAAAATATGTATTATAATTAAGTTTACTTCTAGTATTTATCTCTTGATGACTTTACATAATGATATACTGGCAGTAATAAACAAACAATTCTCTACACCCTGAAAAAGACCTGCTTCTCTAATCTAATGCTTCATATTAAAACTAAATTTGTCCAAAAATATTATAGTTCTGTTAAGTAAAAAGAATGGGATATTGTACAAGATTACTGTAACCAGACAAAAAGAAATGTCAAGTCAAGGTCAGCCAACATACCCATATCAATCTAAAAAGGAAATTCCACAAAATTACTCCACGCTATTCTCTCATTCTCTACTGTGTCCCTTCTTGGCTTTAGGACAATTGGAAGACATCAAAAGGAAGAAGAATTTCAGTTTTAATATTTTGAAATCTAAACCTTGTTTTTTTATTCACATTTAACATTTATCTTAATGCTTGGTCTATAAATCAAGAACTTTCCATTTAAAAACTGATGTAAAATTTCTATTGCAATGTATACATATGTTCAGAACATTTATGCTTATTTATAACCATGATTAATTACACAAATAGGTCATGATACATGACTCATCTGTTTTATTCAATAAAAATCATAAGCAATTTCCAGGTTTCTAAGTATATATTTGAAGCTAAAGTTACAGTGATTTTACTCCAGTACAATTAACCTATTTTTATGTCTCATGTTTTTTAACTTTTTTGTTAGGTGTAATATTTATTATTGATACATTAAGATTTAATATATGTAGCTTTAAATAGACTTTAAGTAGTTAAATATATTTCTTTACGAAAAACAAGATGACATGTTATTTAGTAAAAAGTAATAGTGTTGTAATTTAAATAATAGATTGACTCTGGGGCCAGTAATACAGCAAGTAGAACATTGGCCTGTCTGCAGTCAATGCTAGTTCATTCTTCAGCATCCCATATATTATTCTGAGCATAGCTGGTTATAATTGCTGAGCATAAAGTCAAGAGACAGAGTCGAGCATCTCCAGATGTAGCCTCCAAAACAAAAAACAAAAACAAAAAGTGGATCTATGCTGAAATAAGTTTATCAGGATAATCTTAAGTATTAGAAAAACATATTTTGTGAGAGATTAATTTTATATTACCCAGTGTTAATCACTATTATTATTTCCCAGGACAACATAATTCATTTAAAGTCAATATATTGTATTCTGTGTAGTACTAAAGTATTGCTCATAGCTTAGTGCTTGGTGGTGCTTACAACAGGGTTCAGGTACCTGGTGTCTTGGGAATTAAAAACAGACCATTGATTTATATCTACAACCTTTAGTAAATGTATTTTAAATAGATAAATGGAATGAGTAAGTTGGCTAATATAACAAAATGCATTTTGTTTAAATACTAACATTTTTTTATCCAACAAACAAACAAAATTCCAGTCAGAAATGTCCTTGAATACCCATAATCCTTAGACTGAAGTTCATTTACATGCAAATAAATTAAGTTTCAAAATTATTACCTTTATTTCAATACCTTGTACAAATAGATCTACATTTTTTTTTATTTTTTTTGGGCCACACCTGATGATTCTCAGAAGTTACTCCTGGCTATGCTCTCAGAAATCGCTCTTGGCTTGGGAACCATATGAGACGCCAGAGATGGAACCACAGCCCGTTCTAGACTAGAGCAGGCAAGGCAGACACCTTATTGCTTGTGCCACCGCTCCGGCCACTAGATCTACATTTTAAAATAAATTGCCTGAAGCTGAAGCATTACAACTTCCCTTATCAAATAAAGCAATATACTTTTTGAAACAAGTCTAGACAAGCAAATTCTATTGAAGACTAAAATGTTTTACTTTTATGATCATGAACATACATAAAACTATTAAAACATCATTGCAGCTTATACAAAATATTTTACAATTTAATGTTCGGTCTTATTTTTTAACCACAAAGATGTCCAGATATATTGTAAAAATGTTTTAATAGTTTTAGAAAAACTCTAATCCAATTTGATAATTGTACATTAATTATCTTTGTTCAGAACTGCAGAGTTTTGAACTGAGGAGAAAAATTCCCTTGAGAGAAAGTTAAGAACTCTATTTCAGATCTTAGTTACATTTGGAGGTTAAGAAAAAATGGACAGACAAGAGATGATCTTTTGAGAATATAAACACAATTTATTATGAACTATATGAAGCCAAACCAGAGAGAAGAAATAAAAAGAAAAGAGAAAGGAAGAAAGGATAAAAGGAGGGAGGGGAGAGAGGGGTAAGAAGAAAGGGAGGAAAGGAAACATGAAAGCAAAATGAAGAAAAGAAAAAGGAGATAAAGAAAAATGAAAGAGGGGCCAGAGAGATAGCACAGAGGTAAGGTGTTTTCCTTTCATGCAGAAGGACGTTCGTTCGAACCCCAGCATCCCATATGGTCCCCTGTGCCTGACAGGGTTGATTTCTGAGTATAGGGCCAGGAGTAACCCCTGAGCGCTGCCAGGTGTGACCAAAACACTAAAAAAAGAAAGGAAGGAAGGAAGGAAGGAAGGAAGGAAGGAAGGAAGGAAGGAAGGAAGGAAGGAAGGGAGGGAGGGAGGGAGGGAGGGAGGGAGGGAGGGAGGGAGGGAGGGAGGGAGGGAGGGAGGGAGGGAGGAAGGAAGGAAGGAAGGAAGGAAGGAAGGAAGGAAGGAAGGAAGGAAGGAAGGAAGGAAGGAAGGAAGGAAGGAAGGAAGGAAGGAAGGAAGGAAGGAAGGAAGGGAGGGAGGGAGGGAGGGAGGGAGGGAGGGAGGGAGGGAGGGAGGGAGGGAGGAAGGAAGGAAGGAAGGAAGGAAGGAAGGAAGGAAGGAAGGAAGGAGTGTGGGAAGGAAGGAAGGAACAAATGAAGGAACGAAAAATGAAGAAACAAAGGAAACAAAAAATTCTCAGTTGAGCAATTTCAAGCATGAAGATGTCAGGGAAACCTGATCCAATTTTACTTTCATGCATTCTGTTAATTTCCTGGCCAGTCCTGTAGAAATTGTTGACTGCTCACCATGATTAAACCTTCCAAGTGAGAATTTGCCCAGCAGGTAGAAATTCTTGGCTGACTTTCTTCATAGGACTGGACCATTACTGCATATTCTGGGCTGAAGAGTTAACTATCTCCTCCAGAAGTATCCCTTCATACTATACATTGCTTTACTCTGTAACAATAGCATCATTTATTGCTACAGTGGAATATAGCTCATAATAAGCTTAGAAGTGTATTAATTTATTTGATCCTCAGAGCAGACTTTTCTGGTACATAGGATAAATATTATTATCCCATTTTAATAGATGAGAGAGTTGGATTTCAGGAAAGTTAAGTAATCTCTCTGAACAATACAGCTGGCAAGGTGTGGTTATGTGACTGGAATTAAGACCCTGAGACTCCTATTTAAACATTCTTTCCACTCTATCCATGTGGCTTTAGGTTTTTGGATCCAGTCAGCTATGTCAAGATGTTGGCTCTACCTAAGTTATTAAAAACCTGACCCAAAAATTGTTAATAATAAATAAATATAACTAACTTAATGAGTGACAGGGATAAAACTAAATTCCAATGCAGCTCACTAGAGCATGACTTATGCTACATATTTTATGCTATCTGCTTTCACTAAAATAACCCTATGGCAGAATGAGAAATTGAAATCTGGTACCTGAGCTGAGTACTAATTTGAGAAAATAAAATATTTTAAATTGTTGCCATCATAAACTCCAAAAAGTAGTCAGAAGCAGTGAAGACGTTGTTCACAGACAGATATGTCATTTTAATTTTGAATTTAAGGCAGGTGAAAGAATTATATCCTGCAGTGTTTGGAAGGTAAGTGAAATGCTAATGATCAGATCAGAGTCTCCAGTAAAGATGTAGTCCAGCACAGTGAGTTATCTTCAAAATCCAGAGAGACTTTAGTAAGTAAATATACTGGTATCATTTATTTTTTGCTTCTAATAGATACAATTTAAAATTTCATATACTGGGGACAGAGAGATAGTATAGAGGTTAAGGTGCTTACCTCACATGTGGCGGGTCAAAGTTTAAATCCCTGGTACTTTAAACAGCTGTGTAAATATTACCAGGGGTCCCTTTTGAGCATAGGGTTAGACTGTGAGTATTGCTGAGTGTGGCCCAAGCATGACCTTTACGCGTCATCACTCAAAGAAACTATTAAATAGAATACAGAACCAGGAAGATAGCTTAGAAACATAGGCTTTTCTGCTGTACACACACATACACATGCGCATAAAGTCTCAGTATCTCCAGGTGCACCAATGAAAGCCTATACAGCACTCAACTACTATCCACAACATGGAACCTTGTGGCCAGTACTGCCTGAGTGATAAGGAACATAACAGACTTCCGGGGGTCTCAAAATAAAATTACAAAGTTAAAAACAACAACTACAACTGTAAAGGTGGGGTGAGGGACTGGAGAGATGGCACAATCCTTGCTGACCGAGTTTGAGTATAGGATCCACATCTAGTACCCAATAGCACTAGGAGTGATAATTGAGCGCAGTTGGGAATAAAACATGAAAACAATTGGATACAGGATGTGATTTTAACACCAAAGACTAAAAATAAGAATACAGGGAGAGTTAGCACAGCGGCGTTTGCCTTGCAAGCAGCCGATCCAGGACCTAAGGTAGTTGGTTCAAATCCCGGTGTCCCATATGGTCCCCCGTGCCTGCCAGGAGCTATTTCTGAGCAGACAGCCAGGAGTAACTCCTGAGCATCGCCAGGTGTGGCCCAAAAACCAAAATAAATAAATAAATAAATAAATAAATAAATAAATAAATAAATAAATAAATAAGAATACAATATACATATTCAAAATTGTATAGCACTTTAAAGTGCACAACCATCAAGCATTAATAATTTTTATTGAGCATATTTTTTAGTATTTCTTGTTTTACAGGTAAAAGCTATAATTTAAGAATTTTAAGTAATTTTCTTATATTTCTATATTATAAAATCTTAACAAGAACAAAGAAATATCTGGAAAATTTGCAAATATACATAAATAAACTCAGTTATTCCTTACCAACTAAACTGACTAAAATGAATTCTAGAAGAACAGCAGGATTCCAAAACCTGGTATGTGAAATGAATATTTAAACAACTGTGGAAATTTCAATAATAAATTAAGTACTTTAAGAGCTGGAGAGATAGTAGAAGAGTGTAAGGCACTTGTCTTGCACAAAGCCAACCTGGGTTCCATTCCTAGTAAAATTAATGTCCCTCAAATCCCTGTTAGGAATTTCTCTGAGTACAATACCAGTAGTAAACCCTGAACATAGACTGGTAGAGCCTAAAAATAAAAATTAATAAATAAATAATTTTTAATTGCTCAGGAAGGCCCAAAGAATAAATCTAATCATACTCAAGTGCATCACAATTAATGAAAACAGACTTCCACTAAGAAATACATAGTACTACTAAATGCTTTTCTTTCATATGTGAAAGAGTAAATTAACAAGAAATTTATCTTCTCTATATTCTTGCTACACTGATGAACAAAAAAAAGCTGTTCAGCCTGGGTTAGAGTGAGAGAATAATGGTAAAAGAGGGTGCTTGCCTTGCACTCAGCAGACCTGGACTCAACCCTCAGCATTCCATATGGTAATGATTCCTGAGTGCAAACTCAGGAGTAATGCCTGAGTACCACCAGATGTAATCCAAAAGCAAAAACAAAAAGTTGTGCAGCTTCTAAACAAATGTAAAGGTCAGAATTGACAAATTCCATCACATTAATGATGTTACTTGGAGAAACGATATTTAGAGTTATGATAGACCAAGTTCTCTTGTTTGTAGGAGAGAACACTGAAGATGTTGAACATATTCTAACATAATCCTGTGTGACCTTTGTTTAAAGTATAGGTTTATTGAATAGGAGGATGAACTCTTTTGTCTTTCAGTCTTTGTCCCCAAATACGTATTTCACATCATACTAAATACTCTCAGATCGGTCTGGTTTTGGCCAGTCTTATAGTATAAACATTGATGTATGGTTTTTTTCCTGTCTTTTCTCTATCATCCACCTTTACTTTTGATACAGTTCTCAGATCAAATATGTGGGTTGTTATTTTGATAATTTTGTAGGAGTCTAGACTCACTTACGTCCAGTTCTTTCATCTTCATTTGGTTTTTCCACTTCTATTTGAGCCTCCACAAATAGAACAGGGTCTGTTCTAAACACAACAGGATTTCCCCTGGGGCTAAGAGACATCACTTTCATTTCAGATTTGTAACCAAATGCCTAATCTGATTGTCTAGATGCGGTTTACTCTCAAGGGCCTTCAAGAGCCAGGAAGGTTAAGTGAGTCAAGAGAGCAGTCAAAGCAGAGTATGGCCAGAGCTATGGTAAATAAAAGTATCATGCTGCTTGGAACATGATCTAATTCAACATTTTAGGGAACACCAAGAATAAAACTATGCTACATAGATCACACAGGGCATTCTGAGCTATCTAGAGAAATTATAACTTTAGTAGTCTCAAAATACAAAATACACTAAGAGTTAGTATGTTACTTTATCAATATGAATGCTTGTACTTACAACCTTGATTTTTTTTTTTTGCTATCATGAAACAAAGATTTTTTTTGGAATAAAAATATTATATGGCAAGCACCATGTAAATTTGCTAAAGGCAAGATTCCAACCTTCAAATAGATGTATAGTGTAATGGAGATCATGATAATATAAAGGTGTAAGTTGTTGCTTGAAGTTGTACAGTATGTGGTAATGAGAGTTAAGTGTACTGACAGTAAACTGTACAAAAAATTGACCCCGATTTTTTTAATGGTGTAAAGGCAAAAGCTCTCCTCATTTACAATTTTACATCACCTACCATTTAAAAGAAAAGACAGTGAAATCCAGGAAAGGGAAGTGGCTTCCCTAGTATATAAAATTAACTAAAGCAAGAGCATACTATCTTGTGTTCTTTATTAATCAGAACACTTCCTTGGAGAATAAAAGAAACTTAGAGGATACATGTTAATCCTAAATATTATTTTTAATTACTTATTACTTAGGATAATAAAAATAGTCTTTTATTTAACATTCAAAAGTTCTTGGTTAGGTACTATGTATACAAACAGTCATGTCTATTGAAAATTCACAGCCATAGGAAATTAGGTATTTGTAGCATGTAGCCATCAGAGTTTGGAATTCATCATTAGATTACTTTTGTCCTCCACTAATGAGTAACAATTTGGAACTCTTCAATTTCATACTGGAGATGGCAGTATCTCCAGGGGTTTATATAATAAAGTTAACATTTATCATTTTATATTTGCTCATTAAACACTTAGGGATCCTTCATGTTGAAAGGTAAGGGAAACTACTCAAGCCAGGATTCTGTCATCAAATATTTCTCAAACATCCACACTTTAGCTGACTTTTTCTTGCCAAAGCTATTCAACATACAGCAGCTTCTTCCTCTAATATTGCTACATATGCACTTTAAGATATTTTAATTCTTTGCCAATTTATTACATACATTCACCTTTAAATAGAAGAATAAAGGTCACTTTAGCATCCTTTCTTATAAGAAAGGTTGCAAATGATAATAATTTTTATAGTGAACATCATAAGTTTCATCATTTTTTAGAATTCTAATATTTAGCAATTTTCTTCAAGAGCGTTTTTTGACTCAGGGAAATATAAATATAGGATCTAATTTGGGGGGGGGGGGGGTTGGGCCACACACGGTGGTGCTCAGGGGTTGATCCTGGCTGTCTGCTCAGAAATAGCTCCTGGCAGGCATGGGGGACCATATGGGACTCCAGGATTCGAACCAACCACCTTTGGTCCTGGATTGGCTGCTTGCAAGGCAAACGCCGCTCTGCTATCTCTTTGTGCCTGGATCTAATATTTTTTAAGACACATTAATGTGTTAAGACTTGTCCTATGAACTTCATTTGGGGAGAAAAACAACAAATAGTGATAGTATTTATTTAAAAGACAATTTTAAGAAGCTACATTTAGAATGTGAATTTAGAAAAGATATCATTGTGGGACATATGTTGGACCATAGGATATAGGTTATAAATATTTTTCACCACATCTTTCACAGAAAACTTTCACTTTCTATTGTCACTGCATCCTTTATCCCTCTCCCCTCACAAGTTTCTCTTCTCTCTTCTTTTCCTTCTATCTCTCTCTATATTTTATCATTGGACAGGAAATAAATGGTAGCAAATTAACATGAAAAAAATCACAAGGCTTTTCCACACACCTATTTTCAGCAAGCACTGTACCCCTGTATACTCCTGCAAAAATGCCTTGTAGATGGGAACATTTAGCACAAAGAAGGTAACTATGCCATTCATTGTTAGTGAAGGACAGTAAACTCTTTCTCAGTATCCAGGACACTGCATCTTAGTGGTGATTTGGCTTGCCGATCTTCAAAAAGCACTATGTTGCAAAATTCCTTTCTATTGCCATACTCTGGAGAAAAAAAAAAAACTATTTGCGTATGTCTGACACAGATTCAACCCTCAATACATCTTATGTTTACCTGTACTGATCTCTAACCCTCAAGCCAAATAGAACAAATAAATACATTAACAAAGACGTTCCTTCAATATGAGATTAATCTAATACACTTAACTAAAAGCTGAGCCCAATTGAGTTAACATGTTTTCTATTGGAAAGGAAGGAAGGAAGGAAGGAAGGAAGGAAGGAAGGAAGGAAGGAAGGAAGGAAGGAAGGAAGGAAGGAAGGAAGGAAGGAAGGAAGGAAGGAAGGAGGGAGGGAGGGAGGGAGGGAGGGAGGGAGGGAGGGAGGGAGGGAGGGAGGGAGGGAGGGAGGGAGACGGAGGAAGACTGACTGAGGGAGGGAGACGGAGGGAGGGAGGGAGTAAAAGAAGGGAGGGAGGGAGACGGAGGGAGGGAGGGAGTAAAAGAAAGCAACTTAAGAGATCCAAGAGTTTAATGTGTATGCTTTGCAATGCACTCACTCTGTACCATTCCCCAGAAGCCATCTGTTTTATTGTCATGGTTGCTTCATTTTCAAAGCCACACCTAAATTTTTTTAGGGATTACTCCTAGCTGTGATTAGGATCAATACTGGTTGGACTCGGAAGGCCACAGATGACACTGTGAATGGAACCTAGGCTGTCCCTGGGCAAAGCACATAGCACCTTTCCAATTTGTATTATCTGTTGGGGGCTCCCAATCACCTATCTGATCACCACCAGGTGTATAGGCCCCTTAGCCTGAAGGGCCCTGGTAGTCCCTGGCATGCCCTAGTATCACAGCTGTAATCATCTCTGCATCCTCAGTACTAGCCCTGAACTGCAGATGGGTTGGCCAAATATCAGGAGAATGGTCTGAGGCAGTTGAGCACCATTTGCAAGAAGCCAAAAATAAAGTTAGTAAATTGTCATTTATGCATTCTCATGCACTGTCTCTTACATCCCCCCCTTCCAAAATGCACATTTAATCATTATTTCCAGTGTTAAGCAAAGGATATTGAAATGGAGAGAATGTAAAAAACTTACCAAGTCACACATTTATCAAGTAGAACAATGAAGATAATTTAGGCAACCTGACATTAGAACATGATATAATATATTACACAGCTCCAGTGTTTACTATAGGCTTTATTTATCTTCAACAAGCTTTCTAAATAGACTGTGATTTGTACAAGAATTTGGGTATTCTTCAATATACATTTGATTATATAAAATCAGCACATTTTTCTTTAAACAAAGAACATTTTTCTATAACTAGCCAATCAAAGTCAATATTATTGATAATCATCATCATGAAAATACCATTTTTTATTCTAAAATTAATCGATGTCCATAAATAACAAAATCAGGGTCAGTTCAATTAGCATGACATTGTGGAAACCTTGTCAAGGTTCACAGTAATACTCTGTTATATGCCAAGATGTTCAGAAAAATGTTAAAATAGGGCTTTTCCATATGATGAAAATTATGACTTCATCTTAGCTTTATTAGAAAAGTATTCAGGGCTGGATTGAAGCTCAGCAGTAAAGTACATACCCTATATGTGTGAAGCTCTGGGTACGATCCCAAGCACCAAGGCACATTTTTTTAAATAAAATAAAAATTTAAAGGCACTCAAAATGTAAAATCTCATGTTAGTCCTCAATATAGGGTATAGGGCTTATAAATATATTTGAATTACATAAGTAGATGCAACAGTAGTCTTGACAATCAACTTTTGTTTCATTTTATAAAAGCACTACCTAACTCATTTTAGGCTCCTTTTCCTTGGTTATTGCATATATTTATTTCTGAATATAATTTACTATAAAATAATTTTTATTTGATTTTTGTTTGTTTTTAATTAAACCATAGCCAGCTGTGCTCAAGGTTGACTTTTAGTTCTGAGCTAGGGTCACTCCTTGTGTGACATATATGAAACTATATGTGAAGACAGGATTAAATTGGGTGAGTCACCAAGGAAAATACTTTCTATATTAAATCTCTCCATCTCCATTGTAGATTTTAAATATGACTAAAATCAACATAAAGACATGTATCACATGGGAAACTATAACTTTGAGAAACCAACTGCTTTAGATAATTCCCAAGTACCCAAATTACACAGAAATGAACATGACTTTATTCTTCCATTTTAAAAACTCACAAAGATCTAACAATTGAAGAAAAATTTCTTCTCTCCTCTAATAGTAAATGCAATAGACACTGAATTATTCTTTATTCATCAGACACTTGATTTTCTTCCTGCCTTTTTGCATTAAACATCACACAAATGAACAGTAAGAATATAGCATTAAGTGGAACTACATATCACCCATTTATCCTCTAATGAGAATGAACTTCTATGAAAATAAAACCATTACACCATTTTACTCAAAAGTTACAGAGGTTTGTGACATCTAAAAAGCTAACTCTTCCTATAAGTGACATTGTCCTCTGAACTAGTTCTCAGAAAGGTCACTTATACATTAATTCTGTGTTGGCCATAACTGCTGATGCTGAATAGTCTGTAGCGCAAAAGCAGTCAGCACTCTTCTGCTAAGAATTAGCTCTGGGGCACAGCTGCCTTCAGCAGGATTGAGAAGGTAGGATTCTCACTGACCTGACCAGCCTTACCCACTTTAGCATCAAGAAATTTACTCCCCTTTTTTATATGACACATCAGTCTTATAAATAATACTTTATACTTATTTGTTCAAAAAAGTGCTCTGCATAGAAGACAAATTTAATTATGCTAATTTCCCATTTGAAATCAAAAATACTTACAATGCTCATAATTGAGCAAACACAATCTCTAGCACAATTACATTTCTTAACGCTATAAAATAATGTCATAATAGATGAGACACTAAACACTGTATAACAAATCTATCCAAACTTGGAAGGGAAGGAGAGAGTACAATATATATAGCCATGACATGCAAAGATTTAAAAAAAAATAAGATTCACTTCACACTCTTAGTTGATAAATGCATTTGAGTTTAGAGTCCTAATTTGACCTCTAAAAACCTGAATGTAACTTCTGGTTGTGGACCTTTTTAGCTCTAGAAATTTCCTTGGATATTAATTTTATAAAAATCAAGCACTAATCTTTAGCTTTTTCTGCACATGTTTTAACATCTTTCTTCTGATGAAGAACAAAGTCTAGACCACTGTAACTAAGACTCTCCTATAAATCTTGTCTTTCATGATTAGATAACGAAATATCTACTCTCAGAACATATATGTTTATTAAGAGTATTAAGTATTTCCTTTCATGTGGCATGTGAGATGCTAAGAAAAATGCCCTATAAAATACACCTACTAAAAATCAAGACAAATAATATCATTCCAGTTAGTTACATAAAAATATATTTAAATTCCCTTGGGGGGGTGGTTGGCAGAACTGGCTAAGACCAAGGCTTACTTCTGGCCTCTGCACATAAGGAGCACTCCTAATGGACTCTAGGAACCAGATGACCTTTGATGGGTAGAATACATTGTGTGCAAGGTAAATGCTTACCTGCTATAGGAAGTGTGTGTTAGGACACACTTAAATTTCCATTTTTATAGAATTTTACCCATCAGACAACAGCATTTTCATAGTACTTAAATCTTTTGGTTTATTTAACAAATACACAGAACTAGAAAGGGTTCCTACAATCAAGATTTTGTAAGTTTAAATATAGGTGGGGCTCTAGCCATTTTGGCTGGACCTCTAACATTTAATCTTTAAATATGATTATTTTTGCAAGCTTCACAATTGAAATTATGTACATTTTAAGTATGTTGCAGAGATTAGTATCTGAAACAAAATTGGCATATGCAAATTTTAAACAATTATTGTTTCTTATAAACAGAACTGATCTCTTTGTCATGATATTTTGAAAAGAAAACTAAACTGGAAGTTAGGGAACTAAGTTTTCTAGCACCACAACTTTTAGCTTTTAAATCTTCTTTCCCCTTAGCTTCATTTGGTCTTAGTTTCTCCATCTGTGAAACAAAGGAGCAGAACAGCCTGGTTTGTAAAGATTTCAGCAGATCACAAATTGATGCACTCATTTAAATATCTTACTCACAGAAATTAAATGGCAAGTTAATAAATAATCTATCAGATTAAATATGAGGTTCTGAGCGTGCTTTTACTATAGCATTGGAAGATCATGTATTTTGGTCTGCATTTTATTTAATGGATCTAGTCAAATTTAGAGGTTGTTGAATCTGACATCTTGTTCTGCAAATGGCATTACTTGAATAGAACATTAGGCCATATTTGTTAAGTGCTGGAAGCAGAAAAGCAAAAATATATTTTATTGTAGCTTTATTTTAATGTCATGCTCCAAAAATTACAAATCAGATTCATTAAATTTAAACATAGATACATTTAAACCTTGGCAAAGGTGAGTATGATAATGAAGAAAGATTACTTTCCTATCCCTCCGTACAACCATCTGCACTTTACAATGATAAGATTTAATCTATTCAAACTTGAAATAAATGGGCTCCATACAGAGTTCAAGTGTATGATAGTTAAATTTCTGAAAATCAGATTCATTGTTCTCAAATTCTCTTTTAAACATAGCACACACACAAGAAAAGGGAAGATAAAAATGTAAAATGCACTAACAAAGCATCATGCTATTAAAGAGGAAGAAAAAGAATGTCTGAATTCTCATTCTTCCTTGATGGTCAAATTAAAATTAGTCATACAGAAATCACTGCACCCACCAGCTTAAAGTTTATAATGAACAGACTTACTGAAGAGTCTCTTATCAGTGCAACTCCCTTGGGGTCAAAAATATTGATCTCTTTCATTGAATAAATACTAAAGTAACAACAAGAATCCATTATGTCGGACCTAACAAGAATTTTTAATTGGACAAAGTACTGTCTGAATGAATGCCCAAGAAATAGTGGATATACTATTACTTCCCATTCTCCTCTTATAGCTCTAAGTATAAAGGGCAAATAATGAATGAGTTGTCAAAATTTATCATTTTCTTAGACGTGTTCTCCAAAGAGGTGTTCTTAGTTTTGTAAAATTAAATAATACTTGCCATCTGAAAAGCCTTGATCATATATTTCCCATATTAAAATAAGCAGTGCTTCCCAGGAAACTACCTTGCCTGGTTAAAAATAATATATTAACAGTTTAACATTTCATTGTACATATACCTTTTACTAAATATGTGTCACATTTTGTCACATACAACTAGAAGAAATGAAAAGGAAGGTCATTTCTTTAGAATACATTACTAACACCAAAAAAAAAATCATGAAAGCAAGTTGTGTTCAATATTTCACAGGAAACTGCAAAGGAAATTAAGATACAAAAATATCTTTTTCAAAGAATAATATTTACTGCAAAAGTGAGTAAGATAGGTAAATTTCTGAATTTATTAAATTGCCACTAAAATATAACTGATTATAAGCAACAGATTTTTTAACTAGAAAATAAAAATATTCTTGATATGTGCTTTTACATTTTTTCATCTACATATAAGAAAAATAAATTTAGAGAGAAAGGTGATACTTGTTTAAAATTGAAATATGAAAATGAGGCTTGAGATATCTTTGCAATGAATTTAGCTCCCTGCTCAAAATATAAGTAACTTTCAAAAGCATTAAAGCAATATTAATATAGGTAGTTGGGTGTGAAAAACACATACTTCCCCACAATTACCTATACTTTTTCATTAATAAACTGCATTCATGACAAAGGTAAAATAAGCTGTATGGTTATGTGGACTCATTTATTATAGATAAAACTCTGTTATATATAAAAAGTATTGTAAAAATGACATTCTGGTCAATCTGATAACTATATATCATAAAATTTAAAGTCAATTTTAATTTTTGCCTTACCTTAAACCTAAGCTCACATATAGGACCTGAGAATAGCATATTCAGTAGGGCATTTGCCTTGCACGTGGCAACCCAGATCCAATCCCCGTATCTTATATTTTCTGTAGAGTCTGCCAAGATTAATTCATGAGTACAGACAAGGAATAACCCTTAAGAACAACCAGGTGTACACCCCCCCAAATAAGCTTATGTACTTCCTCAAAACCAAAGTAATAACACTCTTTTAAAAAGTATTTTTAACACATGTGCACTAATTATTTTATCGCACTTGCATTGAAACAAAACATAAACAGTAGGAAAACCAAATATTTTGTATCATTTTTTTATTTGGGATAGAGATTATCTGGTCTGAAATCCAAAAATTTTGTTTGCATACATTGTATCTGTTAAATCAAGTACTTCACAGTGTTGTGAGCAGGATAGTTAGAGGAAAAGAAGAGAAAGCACTTTTTTTTTTGGTTTTAGACAAATCATAATTTTAGGCGAAAGCAAGTACTCTAATCACCTCATAAATAGCAATCGTCTTAAATATTAAGTATGGCATGTTATAAGGTAATAGATGCAGCTTTTAGATAAAATCAAATAAGGATCAATAAATGACACACAAGGTGCAGAAACAAAATCTGAGCCACTTCAACTCTTCAGGGCTGATGAGGCAGTGGAAAATAAGGAAGTACCTGCAAGTTTTTCAGCTTCTGAGATTAATGCTGGTGCAGTATTAGTGTAAAAGGAAGTCTCTGTGAAACCCTAATAAGGTCTATAAATCTTTAGGAGGAAACATAGGAGAGAGGGAGGGACAAAGATTTTATGCCTACTAAAATGCAACTGTGAACCTGTTGAAACTACAAAAATGCTATTCATGTCTCATATGCTAGTTATTTATTATAGGGGATGTCTATCCTGTTTTTATAAAAGGCTAATTTATATTAGAGAGAATTAAGTTTAATTTCCAACTAGAATTGCAAATGCTCTCATGCATCCAATGTATTATTTTTCAATTGGTATTTTAAATATACTATATTTTTACCTTACATTGTAAAAATTTTTTATACTGTTGGGAATTGAACCCATGGAACATGCATGCAAAGTAAGTAATCTACTATTGAGCTCTTGCATTAAATATACCTTTAAATGTTTTTGTATTATGGTAATTGATCTATTAAATTTTCATTAGGATCTATATCGTAAGATTTAAATGTTATTATTCTTTTTTATTAATATCTTTATTTAAACACCTTTATTACAAATATGATTGTAGTTGAGTTTCAGTCATGTAAAGAACACCCCCTTTACCAGTGCAGCATTACCATAAATATTATAATTTAGAACATTTCCTAAATTTTTGTTTGTTTTTTGATCAGCACCGAGTGACTCCTGGGAATTACTCCTGGCTATGCACTCAGAATCAATCCTGGCTTGGGGGACCATATGGGACTCTGGGGATCAAACCCAGGTCTGTCTTGGGTCAACAGCATTCAAGGCAAATGCTCTGCGATATCTCTAGCTCCAAAATCTTATTGTTAATTTCCTTACTAGCAATAATCTAGTATATTTTCATAATTAAAAGTAATTCTGAATATAACAGTAATTGTCTTACAAAAAAGATCTCAAGATCTAATTGTTAATGTAACAATGAAACTGCCATAATCCCAGGAGTTATAGATTATAACTTGGAACAAAATAATTTGTTGTTGAAAAATTGGGGAGAATAATTAGATTTTTGTTATACAGAACTCCTTTTTCATTCTTTAAAAATAAATAAAACAAACAAACCAAAAAAAAAGATAAATTACTAAGAAAAATTATCTGAGAGACAGATCAAAGGACCTGTGTGCGGTTCTCTGAGCAGGGACACAGAGCTACGAGCACCTACCACGTGGCTCAAACAAACCACAGAAATAAAAAATAAATTAATTAATTACGATCTAAAAATGATCTAAGATTTTTTGGAGATCTTAATTTATCATTGTATTTTTTATTGTTTTATTTGGGTTTTTTTGTTGTGTTTTGTTTTGTTTTTTTTGGATCACACCCGGCGGCACTCAGGGCTCTGCGCTCAAAAATCTTTCCTGGCAGGCACAGGGGACCATATGAGATGCCAGGATTCGAACCAACGTCATTCATGGATCAGCTTCTGGCAAAGCAAACACAGCAAACACCCTACTGCTGTCCTTTCTCTTCAGCCCCTTATCCTTGTATTTTTAAACAAGATGAAAAATGCATTGCTACAATTCTCTATTCAAGTACATGCAATACATTTCTTCTTTGCAAATTCCATTCAAAAATATACATGAGGGTGGCCAGAGCGATAGCAGTAGGGCATTTGTCTTACAAGCAGCAGACCAAGACTAGATCTCAGTTCAATTCCTGGCATCCCATATGGTCCCCCAAGCCAGGACCAATTTTTGAGCACATAGCCAGGAGTAACTCCTGAGCATCATCGGGTATGCCCCCCTAAAAAATCAAACAAACAAAAAGGAACGCACAAATATCCATAAGGTAGGGTTTTATTGAATCAAAGCAATGTAGTCAAAACATTGACATGAATATGTTAATATATAAAAGTATATAAATTATATATAAAAAGATATAAAGTTAAAGTAAATAGCTTGTTCTTTAGGTTAGACAATTTCTACATACTATATAAATATATAACACATATATATAATATAAATAAAATTGTGTCTTATGAATTGGTATGAGCAATCTCTAAATATTTAATCTATTAAAATGCATTCAATAAGGTAATGTGGTTGTGAAGAAGAGAAGAGCAAAAAAGTCAGAAATGGAGCTTTGTCTAAAATAATCCCATTCCAAAAAAGACAATGGAATTAAGTCCATAGTTTAGAAGTTAGAAAAGACACTTAGAATATAATTGTATAAAGTGATAAAAAGGAGACATGAAGGAGAAAACACAGATTCCTACGCTGAGAGCAGAACTATTGTACATATATCATAAAAATTAAAATTGTTAGAATAAAATTAAGTGGCTGATGAGTAAGTCATTCAATTTGTTGATCTGAATTAAATTCTGGAAGCATCAAAGCTTAAAGATATAAAATTAAAATTAAAAAATGAGAATTCCTCTTTTAAATTATCTATGTATATTTTAGCCAAATATTAATTAATACACATCAATAGTACTAAAGCGGAAGACCTAAGGAATAAATTACAAGTTACTAACTTTGATAACATTTTTATAAAATTCATTTTTCTTGACTTTAAGTTAAAGATTACTTTCTTATATTGAAGCTAATTTTTCACAGTATCTTTTAATGAGTGCCAGGATTCCAACTTTACTAAAATGGACTGATGTCCAATGCATGTAATATTGCTGTTAATCAAAAGCTAGTTTGATTCAGCATTTATTCACCTATTTTTCATGGATAGTAAATTTCAAAATGTCCATTTAAGCCAATTAATTCTCATTCTCCTAACTAAAGTCCCAATGTTATTTTTTTTTTACTTAAGAGGCTTTGCCCATAGAGATTAAAGGTTGTTTACAACTTGAGGTATATGCATTATATTCTGCCACTGTTCAAAGACACCTTATTAATCCCTTTTCCCATTTTGTTTAGCCTAGAGAGACAGAAAATAACTGTTGCTATCATGTAGAAGACATAAACTTTGGAAGATTAAAAAATCATCAAGTATATAAAAAATAAGACATGAAGCTATAGAAAGCCAATAAATACAAAATACATTGAAACTAATGTTTTGAGTGAAAATTATAAAATGATGAAATAAAGATCATTAGCAGATAATGAGGTGCCATTTATTAAGTCCATGACAGGGCTAGAGAGATAGCCTTAAATGCAACCAAAACCATTTTGATCAGTGGAACCACATATCAGCTAGGGCCATAACTATTACCTGAGCACAAAGCCAGGAATAAGCATTAAACACTTCCAGGTGTGTGACCTAAAATAAAATCAAAATTAATTTAAATTATAAAAATTACAAGCTGTGGTGACTTCTTATTTAGCAAAATGCTCTTGGTAGACGGTAATATCCCAGAAATATAGTAAAATTAGTCAATGTAATTCAGGAAATACAGACTAGTTCACATAACACCTGAATAAAAATAATACCACTGCTCATTCAAATGACATGTTTTAAAGAGTTAATCATTTTTATGAAGCTCACCACAAAGAGTGGTGAGCACAGTTAGAGAAATAACTGCACTACCAACTACCATGACATTGATGATAGTAAGAGAAAGAAATAGAATGCCTGCCCTGAAAACAGGTAAAGGTTGAAGGAGGAGGGAAATAGGGAACATCAGTGGCAAGAAAAGTTTCATTGGTGGTGAAAGGTGGTGTACATTCTGTGACTGAAACGCAAATACAAATATTTCGTCACCATGGTGCTTAAATAAACAAATTATAATTTAATAAAAGAGTTAATGATTTAATTCTTCACATCAATTCCTATCAAAGATACATCAAAATTATCTTCCTGGGGCTGGAGAGATAGCATAGCGTTAGGGCATTTGCCTTGTACGCAGCCGACCCAGGACGAAGGGTGGTTCTAATCCTGGCATCCCATATGGTCTCCCGAGCCTGCCAGGAGTGATTTCTGAGCGAAGAGCCAGGAGTAACCCCTGAGCACCGCCGAGTGTGACCTCCCCCCCAAAAAAATAAACTGAAGTAAAGGGGAAAATACTTTCCCACTTACTAGAGAGATTAAATGCTATTTTAATATGACTGTTTATAGCCATGAAATACTATCATGAAATTTATAAAACACATTGAAGTCTATAACCTTGGTCTATACTTTTTACTGATATTTACTCCAATGATGTTATTCCTTAGGTTTGCTTGTTTTTGAAGCACACACAGTGATGCTCAGGGAATATCTCTTGGCAGAGCTAAGTGGACTATTTTGGATGCCAAGGATCAAGTCTGGATTGACTATATGCAAGGCAAGAGCCTTACTCACAATATTGTGTCTCTTGGTTCAGGTTTTGCTCATTTAATCAAACTTATTTGTCCCTTGACATACAGTACACTTTCAGTTCAATACGGTTTTATTGATTAATTTTTATTTTCCTATTTTTACATATACTACAAAAACTAGCAAAATTTTAGTAAAAGCATTACTAGTTATAGGTCTATACTATTTTGATAATTCTCTATTTCAATTTGAAAATGCACACATTTTATAATGTCTTGCAAAAACAGTATTTATCATCATGGATTTATAACTTGACATTTTAAAACTAAGCTTGTGTGTAATCTACCTGGATTTTACTCTTGTTGAATACATCAATGATTGTATGGAGGATCTGAATTTGTGTGTTTTAGAAAGGCACTGTGTTCATATTCTTACTATTTGTCTTAAAAATGTATTTTATACTGCCTCCTCAATTTTATAATCACTCTAAGAAAAATCTAAATCCAGACAAAACAGTCTTCTCTATCCATTTGGAACTGTATACGGAGAGAGTAGTTTAAGGAAAAGGTTAATTAACACAGCTGTGGCCTACAGAAAACATTTTTGAGGCTAAGACAATTTCAGTTCAGTTCTCCTAGAAATCAGTTGACTGGAATCCTTGGCTTTCTCCCAAGCAGTTTCTTAAAAAGGTTACCAGTTTAATTGAATGAAATCAGAGTCTGCAGCCATCAACAATTATGTGTAGAGAAATACTTGTTATTATCTTGAGTAAAATCAAAGTTATAAACCAGCCACAATCATTTATGGAGCAGTAATTCTTGATATTGTCCAGTTTGATTGCATCTATTGATAATATGGACACTTTCTAAAACCTCCTTGTTTTTGCTTTCATGCAGACACCACACAAATAGCCATGATTCCCAGAAAGTCTCTACAACCATGACTTTTACTGATTTCAAAGAAAATAAAAATTAACCACGAACAAATAATTAAGAAATAAAGCAAATAAGCAGAACCTCTTTTACCCACAACTATGACATTATAGTTTTTTGTTGACCATTAACTTTATGACAAGTCTGTTTCTCACTAATTCAGCACTCATTTCTTAGTGTACCTGGAAATGTTTTTGATTCATTTGAGAAATTAGTACTCAGTGCTGACACATCTTGAAAAGAACACACACATGGCACAATCATAATCATGTTTCAGGAAATGCCTCATTAGCACACCACATATTAAGACATATTTTTTGTTTGTGTGGGGGCCATATCCAGCTTGATCAGGGTGAAGGCATGGCTTTTTGATCAGGAATCACTCCTGTTGGGTTCAGATACTATATGTGATACTGAAGATTAAATACTGATCAGTCAGAAGGAAGGGAAGGCTTTACCATCTGTACTATTTCTCTTGTCCCAATTACAGCTTTTTCTGGCATCTTTTTCTGGTAGAGACATGCCATTTATAGGATTTTTAGGAAAGGTTCATTTTCTTTAGAAATGTGTGCAAGTTATGTGCTCTACCACTGAGCTAGATTCATGTTGCCGACCCAATACGCCTTAATGCTACAATATAATCAATACATTGCTATATATTTTTCTAAAAATAGTGATTATCTTTAATATCAATCAGTTTATTTTAAATAATATTTTATTTATTGCAAATCTCATTTCAATTATGTACTAATAATTATTATTAATACAATAATAATTGTTACCGAATAATGTTAACAAACTTGCATGTATTCTATTTAACAATTAATACAGCAGAACACTAGTAAAGGATAAATTGTTTCTCCAATGATTTTACAATTGCCTAGCTTTTTAAATTACTCATTGTCTTCCTAATGTCTAGATATATTGTTGCATTCAACAATTTTCAGACATTTTAAATGCAAAATGTTCATATTTGTAATAGGGCTCTAAACTTAGGCCAGAGTGGTAGCACAGCAGTATGGTGTTTGCCTTGCACACAGCTGACCAAGGATGAATGCAGGTTCAATCCCTGTTATCCCAGATGGTCTCCCTAGCCAGGAGTGATTTGACTGCAGAGCCAGGAGTAACCCCTGAGCACTGCCAGGTGTGGTCAGAAAAAAAAAAAAGAAACAAAAATAAATAAAAATTAAGAAGAACTCTAAACTTATCTACACAGGCACAGTTACTAATATATTATTTTAAAAATTAATTCACTAAAAACAATCATAATTCACTACTATTAAGACCCACATTTCTAGCAGAGTTTTTATAAATATTTAAAAGAAATATATTCCTATGGTTGAGTTGGAACTAGTTATTAATGGTAGGGCAACTCATACAAAATAATAAACAGTTCTTTATATTCAAAATTAGATTTAACTAATCTATAACTTTCAATAAATAGCAATATATAAACAATAAAATTTAAAGATCACAAAAGTCCTTGGCTTTTTATCACTATTTTTTTTTCATCAGGGTAAATGCTTTTTATAGGGACTATTATAAAACAAAACATATCAGCAGATGGTGGCGAGAGCAATAGCATAGCTATTTACTTTGCATGCTGCTGACCCGGGACAAACTAGGTTTGATTCCTGGCATCCTATATGGTCCCCAAAGCCTGCTAGGACAGATTTCTGAGCTGAAAGCCAGGAGTAACCCCTGAGCACTGCTAGGTGTGGCCCAATCCCCCCATTTTACCATGATGAATCATTAAATACTATTTAAAGAATATGGAGTAAAAGAGCTGGAGTTTATGAAATATTACCCAGATGTTTTTAAAAATAATGTCATTAAAAATAAAAACAGGGGCCGGGTAGGTGGCGCTGGAGGTAAGGTGTCTGCCTTGCAAGCGCTAGCCAAGGAAGGACCGTGGTTCGATCCCCCGGCGTCCCATATGGTCCCCCCCAAGCCAGGGGCGATTTCTGAGCGCTTAGCCAGGAGTAACCCCTGAGCGTCAAACGGGTGTGGCCCAAAAAAATATAAATAAATAAAAACAAAAAAATATGCTTTGTTTAGGATTTCATTATGGTAAAACTAAAACAAAATAAAATAAAATTAGCAGAATTAAAATAGAATTATAGAGAAATGGATTAGCCCTGGAAAGTCATATCATAATAGTTTTAGACTAACTTTGAAAACTATCAATAATATCTAACAAAGCTCAATAATAAGGAGTAACACAATAGTCATTAAAGTGATATAAAAGAAAGTATTATCTTATTGTCACAGATATGACAATGAATAAAAACAGATTTATCAGGATCAATAGCATTGCTAAAATAGTAACTTTCTTTTTCGTGTATACATATTACAGATGATTCTCAAAAATAAGCCTTGAAAGTTTTGAGGAGACAGGCTTTACTTAAGCCTTTCCCTGATCCATTTTGCCAGTTTAATCTGTTCTTAAATTAGCATCTCTATCTCACTATTTCTTTTTCTACCCTTGAATAATAAAACTGGCCCTACTGGATATCAATTATCTGATTCTGCTCTCTAGAACATCACACATGTTGTTTCCTCCTGTCTCCAAAAAGTTTCCTCCTCATACTTTGAATGACAAATCATAGTCTTTCAGAAATCAACTTAGATGTTACTTATATTCAAAGGAGACAGTCTTCTTGACATTCTTGGATCTTGCCCATGTCCTTGTAAATATACTGAAAGAATATTTCTTTGTGTTATACCTTACTTTGAGGCTTTAATCATTTGCTTTCTTTTATTAAAAAATAAAAATAAATAAATACTGTACTTTTAATGCAGATCTAGAAAAATCAGCTTTTTCTATGTTTTGTCAATTTCCATGAAAAACATCTGCCATACTCCAATATACCAAGGTCAATTACAAATACTCAGTCATTTAAATCCTTAAAAACAAATGAGCAAATTATTAACTGCCAATAATACATATAAACTAAATTTTGCTGGCGACTATTACGAGACTCCTAAACTACTCAATAGAAATCAAATAAGTTAAATTTGTGTGTTGATGTGTATCTGTGCCAGAAAGGAAGGCAAGCACTTTTTTTTATTTACTTCTCTCAACAGCTCTGAAATACATGCTCGTAATTTTTTAAAAATATGTCTTGATAGAAAATACATTCCCCAATTGAAAAAACTGTAAATGTCAAAATTAGTATCAAAACAAGTATAACAACAGTTTTCATTTTTTTACTATTATACTCCACTGATATAAACTGTACTACATTCACAACACTGTCTCCAGTCAAGTCATTATTTATTAATAAGTGAATCAAATAATACCCAGGGAACAGAAATAACAAAGATGAAGGCTTCTGGTCTTCTAATAAGCAACTGTTAGCCAAATTCTCAGTAAGAGCACATTTATAGACTCATCTAATCTCACTTATCCATATATTTAAAAATCAGCAAACCACCTATGGGTTGGACTCCAAATAATTTAAAAATGTTTTATATTTTTGCATTTTAATATCCAATCAAATTATGCTCTAATATCTACATTATTCTGCTCTTTTCCAAATCTGAAATCCAATGGTAGTAATTTCTATTACATTCATATTTTCTGTCATTAACCATACATATATAATAAATGCCAATGAAATTTGGCAGTTCCTGATTATAAAATTTTATACTTATTTGAGTATCCCTGAAGCCTCTGGCACAGTGTTATTTTACATCATGTAACTATTCAAATGTTTCCTAAATTGATTAAAAAATTAATGACATTTGGAAATGCAGGAAAATATCTACTATGTCATGGGCATATAATATTAGTCTCCACTGGTTGTCATGATTTCATCATACAACTTAAAAATATAAATGCAGTTTAATAAAAGTACAAGAGACCATGCAAGGGATAAGCAAGCATGCCAGTTACAGTATTATAATTTCTCTTCCCATTCTAGTGAGAGTCAAGGATAAACCTGAATCTTAGTCAAACTTCATTCTACACAAATACATAAAATTTCAGGAATCTGGGCAAAAAAAGAAAAGGAACTCTGTTTAGTTTCTTAGAGTTACTAAGAATATTGTCTAATTCTAAAGATTGAGGATATTTTTTTAAAGTGTTTTGATATTTGTCATGATTTTAAAACAAATATACAACAAGAAAGGAAAGATAATAATGACTTAATGGTAAAATATCATGAATTAAGATAATCTTAAGTGATGAAGAAATATGGTGAAAAGATGTTAAAAATAAATAGAGCAAATATGGGGTATTTTAAATCTGGAAAGTCAGAAATAGCCAAATTAGTACTTTATATCATTGATGTAAGATTTTAAGAAAGATAATTATCCTTTTTAAAATCATTCTTGTGATATACAACATTACATAATTATACTTCCTACAATTTACTGAATTTATTTCTGACATTAAGAATAGAATGTGTTGTTTTAAGTAATTGATTTAGTTATTGTTTAGTCAATAATATTTTATTTTAGAGTACATGAGATTGATATAAAAATCTTCTAAATTTACCTTGTTAGCAGATCATGTTTCAGGTGTATTGTTAATAATTAATTTGAATAAACTGATTTCAAATTTACCATACATTGTTGCGTAATGTAAGATTCAGGAAGCAAATACTACTTGTACTATTCTCTGTAAGAAAGAAAAAAGTCCTAAAGACAAAATAATATTCCAGAGCTACACATCCCAGAGAACTAAAACAAAAATTTGACCATAGAGGCCTGTGAAACATACTACATTATGCAACAAAAATACTGGTTACATATTCAAGTGTGATTCATAATAGTCTCAGTTATAGCAAAAATTTTATATAGGGGCCAGAGAGATAGCATGGAGGTAGGGCATTTGCCTTACATGCAGAAGGACGGTGGTTCGAATCCTGGCATCCCATATGGTCCCCCTAGCCTGCCAAGAGCGATTTCTGAACTAAGAACCAGGAGTAAACCCTGAGAACTGCCAGGCATGACCCCCAAAAAAAGCCCCTCTAAAAATTCTATATAAAGAGAATTCTAGTATTTACAGAAAAGTAACTAATAGGAACTGAAACTTGATAGCCTTAAAAGCATAAAATATGATTTCATTTGGGGAATCATTGTTGTTATAAGAAAGTGGCCCCGTTTTACTAGAACTCATACTACAATTTAGAAAATTACCAGGATCATGAATTCATCCAGTGCCAACAAGCCAGGTATGTTAGAAATATTAAAACAGTTTGAAGTATACCATAGAATATTAGTCAGTGCTGGAACCTAAATAAAGTTCCTGAATTTACATACCTCTTCCTACTTTTGGGAAAAGCAGGAAGACACATCAAGTGTCACATACATGCTCCCATCGCAAAAACTGTTCCCACTGTCTCTGTCTCTTTCTCTCTCTCTCTGTGTGTGTGTGTGTGTGTATCTTTTTCACTGTCTCTCTCACCCACATCTCAATTAATCAAAAATATGCATGCAACATGTAAATTTACATATAATGACAACAGAACATCACTATTTTCTTTACACTTAACTTTAACACTGTAAGCTCTAATATATACGCATGCCAAAATGAATGGAGCAAGTGAACTTGTTCAGTTCAATTTTACTACAAATTTCCACTTTAACAAATGATGCCAACAGCATCCATTTAAATTGTTCCCGAACTACCTCAAATAAATTTGGTGTCTAATACCAAGTTTTAAACAACCTAATCTGATACAATATACACCTAGTCTATGAACTTAAATAAATTGGTTCACTGGCCCATAACACTACCTGCTACAACTAGATTATTACAATTTTTTAAATGTACTTTAAAAACACACTAATAGAATCTATAACTAAACAGTAAATTTATTTTGGAGGTTTGGACCACACCCTTGTGCTCAGGGGTTACTCCTGGCTCTGCACTCTGAAATTGCTGTGGTAGTCTTGGGGGACATATAAGATGTTGAGGATTGAACCTGGATCAGCTACTTGCAAGGTAAATGCCTTACCCACTGTGCTACTCTGGCTTCCCATTTAAATTATTGTCTTTGAACAAGAAGTGAGGTTTTATTTCTTAAACTTGGAGTAAATATAAATTTTATTTTTTCAACAGACATAAAATAATAGAATAGGATAGATTTACGGGCATTGTTATCTATTTCAAAAAACAATAATATTAATTACATGGGGACAAATGATTCAATGATAAACAGAAATATAGATAAAACAGAAATACTAATATTCAATCCTGAAAAACTCAAGTTACTGAAGGGCAAAATGAAAGTGATGAATATATTTTTACAATGAAACTGATGAAGAAAGTATGGACAAGATTTGTCATTGGTTTTGTGAACTGTATATTAGACATGGTAGCAGGTCTTTGCATTCAACCAGAAAATATTGTGCTATGATTTGGATTCTTCAAACTATAATACAATTTTATTTTATGTGTATGTGTACAAAAGGGGCCAGAGAGATAGCACAGTGATAAGTCATTTGCCTTAGACACAGAAGGACAGTCATTCGAATCCCTGCATCCCATATGGTCCCCCTAGTCTGCCAGAAGCGATTTCTGAGCATAAAGCCAGGAGTAACCCCTGAGCACTGCCGGGTGTGACCAAAAACAAAAACAAAAACAAAAAAAAAAGTAAGAAGTAGAAAGAAAGTCACAAAAAATGTTAGGGTCTGTGGGGTGTGAAAAATACAATATTTACATATTAAAGGGACACATTCTTTCTCAGTATATACAAATGACAGAACATGAATGAGAAGAGAGTGTCAAACAAACTGCAAATATATTTGCCTTTGCATTTTAAAAATGTAATTTCGGCCCGGAGAGATAGCACAGTGGTGTTTGCCTTGCAAGCAGCCGATCCAGGACCAAAGGTGGTTGGTTCGAATCCCGGTGTCCCATATGGTCCCTTGTGCCTGCCAGCAGCTATTTCTGAGTAGACAGCCAGGAGTAACCCCTGAGCACCGCTGGGTGCGGCCCAAAAAAAAAAAAGTAATTTCATCCTATATAGCCTCATTTAATCATTAGTGTTTATAAAATCAGGCTTCTGTGCACCCCTGAATTTAATAAAAATAGTAGGTAAACATTAACATAAAGCTACTCCCTGAAAAAGCAAAGGAAAAATGTGTTTCCCATGTTTGACTGGTGCTCTTTTGTTATTAACACAATATTCCTTCATGTAAAACAAAAAAAGTTACAAACAATAGTAGCTAATCTTTATAAATTCATCCTGAAAGGTGTAAATGATGATTCTGAAAATGCAAAGTTATTTTACTGGATCCTGACTTGCAAAAATTGTTGGGAACTACTGGGACTATCTCAAATAATCTACTCAACTTTTCAGAAATTGAGCTCCTAATTTAAATTCTCAGCCATATAAGTACACATTAATATTTATATATTTATACAAATACATAGTATATAAAAGATATAAATATTATTCTACAAATATAATGTGAATATATTAAAATTATATTAATATCTCTCTATAGAAAACAGTAAGATTTGTAGATTTTGAGGTTAATGACAAAAGATAATGAAACATTTATGATAAGATTATTAACCAACTAATATGCATGTTTTTCGGAATTCTCTACCCAAGAAAACCACCATTTGACAAGTGGGATCAGACAAATCAAAAATAAAGTAAAAAGACAAGAATCTATATGGAAAGTACTTAGATATAGTAAAAGTGTTCTAATATCTTGGATAATTTTGACTATATATGAGGCTTTTTCAGAGGACATGCAAAATAGTTCCAATAAGTGCAGCAATCTTTGAAGAGACTTAAAAGACTGGGAAATGGAAAGAGGACAGCAAGCTCATTCAGATATTTTCAATTTGCAAAAGAGAACTTAAATCCTTCAAAGTATCGACAGATGTATTCACATTGTTCTTTAAAATGCTTTCATACAAACTTGTTGAAAATTGATTATTTTTTCTAGGAAAATAAGTTTCTGGTTTATCATAGTTACTCTGCCTGTGTGACCATGAATTATCTGAAAGAAGTAATGAAAGAGACACAATAGTGCAATGGTTAAGATGGAAAGTTTTCTGTTCAACTCCCAGGACTAATGTATTACTAGTGTTCACTAGACAAGTAATTCCCACTCCCATTTTAGTGCCCCTCTATAAAAATAGTCATAGTAATACTTCTTCCTAATATTATTTTAATAGTAAAATAAATACATTTACTCAATCCTCAGAATAGCACAGGCTACAGTGGCAAACATCCTTTCAGATAAAATAATCAGAAATTGGGTTTTCTAAATACACCATAATAATTTCAGAACATATGAAACATAATAAAAGAATAGAGATAGTATAACTAGTTTCAACAAGGCAATTGTCACGATAGCTTCAGACAATCTTATTTATATAAAAGGAAATCTAATTATAATAATATCAAATAAATGTGTAACAAGAGGATCCAGAACTATTTCCTAAAAAGATAAATTGAATCATTTTAAGAACTCTAGTGTATTAGTTATCTATTTATAATGTTTGTGCCATAAGACTACTTCAGGATAAGGAATTCTTCGGAGTGAGATGTGGAGAAATAAACGTCCTCAAGAACTACACCTGGCTCCACTCAGGAGTAACTCACAGGGAACAATTCAGTTTTATCTTTCAAATCTGAGTCTCCTGCATACAATTCAATTAGTTGGGCTCTTTCTGGCCAACTCTAGTCAGAGAGAACTTTAAATTGTTCCAGAGCAATAGAACATCAATTCTGATGCCAAAAATCAGCAGCTCTAGGAGCATGCAAAAGCACTCTAAAACCATCCCACATCATTCGTTGGTATAATATGCACTCACTATATTTATTATACAACTTAAATTATTCTGTGCTGTAATCTAATAATTAAAGCTTTTTCTAACTTTGCCCCATAATTTTTCCCTATAATCTAAGAAGAATTCTCTGGGGCCTGCGAGGTGGCACTAGAGGTAAGGTGTCTGCCTTGCAAGCGCTAGCCATGGAAGGACCGCAGTTCGATCCCCCAGCATCCCATATGGTCCCCCCAAGCCAGGGGCAATTTCTGAGTGCTTAGCCAGGGGTAACCCCTTAGCATCAAACGGGTGTGGCCAAAACAAAAACAAAACAAAACAAAAAAAGGTAAAATATAACTGACTGACTCCTATAGTCTATACTGTATGATAATTTGATTAGGCTAAGATGAATATAGGAACATCTATTTATTACTAAGAATTCTAGGTTCATATTGATGTTCAAACCCCAGTCATGTTTTCATCACTATACCAAATGCACACCTCTAATGACAAATCTCTGCCATTTTCTGTACATGTAATAATACACTTCATTTGTGTTCAACTCTGTATACTCTTTATTTCCTAATATAAATATGCAGACATTTTCGGGAAAGAAGTATGTGTAAACTGCTAACTAATTGCTCAAATTTGGCTAGACATAAAATTAGAGCATCTATTTTATCTTTTCAAAGTTTGCTCCACTACCCATACTGGTACATACTGGGTACTCATGCTTCCCAACTTAAATTTCCATACCAGTAAATCCAAGGTTTTCTATTAAATCTTTAATTGTGCATTTTTAATGTCATGTACACTATCCAGACCAGGATCTTATGAATGTTAAAACTTTCTGGAATATAAAAGCTAACAAATGATCATACAATCATACAAATGATCATACAAATGATCATAACAAATGTTCATAGTATAGTATAATGATCTACCCCCCATTCTAACCAGGTAACTTGATCTTACCTGAAAGACCCCGCCCATTCCTGGGAGGAGTCTTGGAAAGGTTAGATAAGGCTTTGACCAGAGAAGATTAGGCTTTTTTGTCTTTTGGCCCTTTTGGGCTTTGGCCAGGATGGAGAGGAATTGGCATTTATGTGGATGGAGAGCTATGGCTGAGGGGGAAGCAAGAATGCAGGGTTAAATGCATAAATGGTTAGCAGCCACATCTGTTGGCTAGGGCTGAATAATGATGTTATCTCTCATGAAGCCTGCCTGTGAGTGAGTTCAATACCCATCCCTTTCCTGGACCCAGACCCGCCAGTTAATGGTGGATGGAGCCACGTGGCAGGGGCTTAAGAACAAAGGCCTCCATCCACCATCCAAGACCATCCTAAGGGCTGTTTTTTCAAAGTATAATAGAAATAAAATATAGTATTGAGAGAAATAACTGGTGTTAAATGTATACTGAGACAAAAGCAGGGGGATCAACAATAATGACTAAGTCAGTATTTTCTGGCGTATAAAATGACTTTTGAAACAAAAACAAGTCAACTTAAAATCGGGGGTCGTCTTGCATGCCGAGTATATCCCGAAAAATGTTTCAATATGCCGCTAAATAAAAATATTCTGAATATTGCCACAAAACGAATTTTCCAACTGATCCTGCACCAATCACTGCAAGGCTGCTCGGACCGCCTCTCTAAGTCAGCCAATCCAAGCAAGCTTTTTATACATGCAAATTAGACAATGTTCTGGACCAGAATCTACACTGTCAAAAGCCTGCTCAGATTGGCCAGAGTCAGAGAGGAAGTCTATTACATATATAACCTTTGAACCTTTGCTTGTGTGATTGGCTTACTGTGGTACATGAGCACAGGAACACATGCAGCACATGCAGCACAGGAACGTTCTGTCTGATACAGCGAATATAGGCCTAAACCTATGTTTTAACTGCAAAATTACGGGTCGTCTTATACCGCTGGCAAATACGGTAATGTTCTCTGCTGATCCATATGAATAGATGAAAAATAACTGGTAAAAGGAAATTTTGAGTGTGCAAATGATGAAAGGATCAGATAAATCCTGGATGCCTGTGAAGCTAATTATTCAGGATGTAGAAAATTTTTCAGAAACTTTAATAAGTATGGTAACTAGTAACTACTCTGGGATTTTTTTTTTTTGTCAAAACCAAAGATAATTACTGTTTCTGGGCAAGTTCACACTTGTACAACACAGCAGAGAGAAACAGAGATTTCCCTAGAGGTTAGGGTTTATTTGGGGGAAATATTTACAACAGAAAATCTATCCCCTTAATGCTGAAGGAGTGTAGTTTTAAGCCAATGGATTGATCTTGCCAAGTGACCAAACTTTATGCCCTCCCCTCATTTTTTTAAGATATAATATACTTTTAGTAGCTCTAGAAAAGCAGAAAATTAGTGATAAAAATATGAGTTCTGGTACCTTAATAATAATTTGAGGACAAGACTTACATAGGATAAGCCTAAATTATAAGATTCTATCTTTGCCCATAAAGCCATGAGGAGCTATAATTCCAGTCTTAAAATTTCCAAAGTACATTATTCTTACAAATTATTAATTCATTCAAAAACTCTGAATGTAAATAAACTCCTATAATTGGAATGAAGAATTACATTAAGGTGGAGAATTGGTAAAAATAGGAAAGGTGAAAAGCTTTCCTTTTTCCCAACTCTTAAGATCGATATTACTTAGTGATTATGCACCATTTTTATCAGAACAATATAAACATTTAGAATTAAGTGATGGAAGGATCATAGAGAAAGCAAAAGAATCATGGCAAGTGGCATACATGTAGCCAACTTCAGTTTTAGCTAGGTACTATAGAGTCCCCTGAGTACCATCACAAGAGACTCGAGCACAGATCTAAGAGTAAGGCCTCATCATGGCCAGGAGTGCATTCACTTTACACATACACACACAAAAGCAATCACATAAATAACGTGTGAAGCTTAATTTTCTTTTTCTTTGTTTTTTGGGCCACACCCTTTGACACTCAGGGGTTACTCCTGTATTTGTGTTCATAAATCGATTGTTCCTGGCTTGGAGGACCATATGGTATGCCAGGGATCAAACCCAGGTCCTTCCTGGGTCAGCCATGTGCAAAGCAAACACCCTAGTGCCCTATAGCTCCAGACCCATGACACTTTTTAATCTTAAGAAAATTATTTAGGAGTACAGAATCAGAAAAATTTGAGGGCCCGGAGAGATAGCACAACGGTGTTTGCCTTGCAAGTAGCTGATCTAGGACCAAAGGTGGTTGGTTCAAATCCCGGTGTCCCATATGGTCCCCTGTGCCTGCCAGGAGCTATTTCTGAGCAGACAGCCAGGAGTAACCCCTGAGCACCGCCAGGTGTGGCCCAAAAACAACAAAAAAAAAAAAAGAAAAATTTGAAACGCAAAAATGGTTATCATCTGATCTTATATGTACAGGTAAAAGAAAAAGTGATCAGTACATAAAAATTCAAAATATTTGAAATATGTTTGAAGTATATAATTTTACAAATAAAGTTTAAAAAATAGATCTAATTATGATGTAAGTAAAAACTAAGCATTTATTCATATTTTAATACATTTTCATATTTTCATACATGAGTGAAACTGAATACAAATAAAAATGTTGTGTACCTGCCACAAACTAAGCCCCTCTCTGCTCTCCACTCAATTCACTCCTGTGACCCAGTCAGGATGCTTTAATGAACACCTGTGGGGATCCTTCAGCACAATGTATTCCCTGGACTCTCTGGAAATCAGACAACAGTCCCACTTGGAGTTAAGTATTTGGTTCAAAGATTTTCCTCTCCCTTATCCCAGCAAACAAGAACTATGTTCACTAGTGCCAAGAGTACACTGGTTACCTGCCTCCAATAAATACATTGAGTCAACACCCTAGAGGTTTGAGAGATTCAAGGAGGCTTATAATGAATGCCCTATTCATAGCACACATACAAAAGTAAATTACCAAATAATAAATGCTGAATCTTTGGAATTTGGAATGGCTTACTTTAAAAAATAAGTCTTGTGCATGAGTCAGAATCATTAACATTACATTGCTGTGTCTGCAAGTTTCTGGCAGGTTAATTTTTGATAGCTGGGGAAGAGCAAAGCTTCCAAGCAATTTTCTAAATCATCTTTAGCAAACATCCAGGGGCAATCACCTGTAGAATCCTGCCTAAAGGCCCAGGTAGGTTATAAGAAAACAGTCCAATTCCTCAATGATTTACAAATTTTACTGTCAGAGAAACTCATGTGACTGGCTTGGGCTAAGAAAGAGTAACTATAATATATGCTGCACTCTTTAAAATATGACCCACTTTCACGTGGGTTCTTACCACACTCTGATGGGAAAAAATGTCAAGGAGTAGCATATTTACTCTCTCTATTCTAATAAGTGCTAGACTTAGTTATTCAGGCAGATCACAGTATGAGGTCATTATAAATAAAAATGCTTGATGGCAAGCAGAAGAGTGTATGGTAATTTATATATAAATATTTCCTTATAACTTTATGTTTAGGAAAGTAAAATTGTCCACTTGTATTTATAAGCTCAGGTTTTAAAGCAAACCATTAATATCTGTCCAACACTTATCTGATGAATGATTAATACCCAAGATTGATTAAGCACTTTTAAAACTTAAACACAAATTTATCAAAAAAGAAAAAAAGAGAAAACGCCTCAGAGAATACATATAAATGACCAATAAGTATATATAAAAAAATACTCCCCATCAGTCATGGCTGAGTGATTATGGCAACGGACTAGTAAAAAATACTCCCATCAATAATCACCTATGAAATGCAAATTAAAATAAATTAAATATTTTCACACACCCGTGAGACTGGCATACATCAAAATGAGTAACATGTATGTGAAGAAGAAAATTTTCATCAGTTGCAGGTGGGAATGTCAACTAGTTCAACATTCTGAAAATAATATGAACAATTCTTATTTCTTAAAGAAAAACATAAGAATTGAGCATCCATGTAATCCAATAATATTACTATTTATCACTTATTACCACCTCAAAGACCTGAAAACTCTATTCAAAAGCACATGTGCATTCCTGTATCCAACACACCAGTACTTACTATAGACAAAATATAAAAGCAAGACAGGTATTCAAAGAGAGATGATTGGAGGGAGAAAGGGAAGAAAGGAAGGAAGGAAGGAAGGAAGGAAGGAAGGAAGGAAGGAAGGAAGGAAGGAAGGAAGGAAGGAAGGAAGGAAGGAAGGAAGGAAGGAAGGAAGGAAGGAAGGGAGGGAGGGAGGGAGGGAGGGACGGAGGGAGGGAGGGAGGGAGGGAGGGAGGGAAGGGAAGGAGGAAGAAAGGGAGGAAGAAAGGGAGGGAGGGAGGGAGGAAAAAGGAAGGAAGGAAGGAAGGAAGGAAGGAAGGAAGGAAGGAAGGAAGGAAGGAAGGAAGGAAGGAAGGGAGGGAGGGAGGGAGGGAGGGAGGGAGGGAGGGAGGGAAAAGTGTTTTTGGTTGAAAGTTTTTCAAAACTTTTCTTGAAAATTTCTTAAAAATTTTGAGACTAGTGAAATAGACATTAGAAATGAACAACACAACACAAATAATCGAGCTCTTAAGTGAGTTAAGTTTGAAGATACACTGTCATTTTCTCATATTATGACACATCTAAAAGATTAATAACACAGTCTTAAATAACAAATACATTGTCTAAGAGCTAAGGAGAGAGTAGAAGAGTTATGATTCTTACTTTTCATGAAATGGGTCCTTAATCTCACAAAATACGATATGGTCTCCTACTAGAGATTCAAACAGATCCAGCTGTGGATATTAAGAGAATATTCTTTCACCTATTCACTCTTATCTAAACTTTGAAACCAAGCTTACAATTTTGTTTGTTTATTAGTTTTGTTTTTGTTTTGTTTTTGGGTCTCACTGGCAGAGCTCAGGGGTTACTTCTGGCTCTAAAGTCTAAACTCAGAAATCACCCCTGGCAGGCATGGGGAAGCATATTGGATGCCAGGATTCGAACCACCATCCTTCTGCATGAAAGGCAAACGCCTTGCCTCCATGCTATCTCTCCGGCCTCAGGCTTACAATTTTGTACATGCAGGTAAGATATTGCCTTGCACACAGAGGACTAGAGTTCAGTCTTCTACATCATATAATCGCCCAAGTACACTGAGGTGTGTGCATCATTGAATTTGGCCCAAAAGTAAACATCAAAACTGAATCAAAGTGTTACTGACAATTAATTTCAAGATAATCTAAAATTAGTTTTTATTTACTGTTAAAATCTAACCTTTTTAAAAAGAGTTGTTGATTATTTTATCTTTGGGAAGGGGTGATATTCAGATGAATGAGCAGTGCTTGTGGGCTGCTACTTGCTCTGGTCTCAGGTCTCCATAACACTTGTCAGGGACCAAGTACAAGTCAGCAACGTACAAGGTTAGTGGTTTAACCCCTATGTCTTTGCCCCTATAAGCAATACTGTTTTGTTTTGTTTTGGTGTTTGGACCACACCTTATGGCACTCAGAGGTTACTCCTGGCTATGTGCTCAAAAATGGCTCCTGGCTTGAGGGATCATATGGGACACCAGGGGAATCCAACTGAGATCTGTCCAAGATTAGCGTGTGCAAGGCCCTGCTGCTTGAGCCACCAGTCCGGCTCCTATAAGCAATAATTTTAATGATATGCTATCAGTAATCATATTGATTTAAGAACATTTTACTTCCTATTCTCCATGTCGTTTTAAAAGGATTTATAGGCATTTTAATGTAAGCCACAAACATAATTTCATAATAACCTTAGGAAAAGAAATGAATACACCCCAACAAAATCAAGTATTTGTGTCTCTTAAACACAATTACTTTACAACTTCTTTCAAGTCTCCCTGACTTACAAGTTGTTGATTAGAATTTCAAATATTCTGGGACCGGAGAGATAGCACAGCTGCGTTTGCATTGCAAGCAGCCAATCCAGGACCTAAGGTGGTTAGTTCGAATCCGGTGTCCCATGTGGTTCCCTTTGCCTGCCAGGAGTGATTTCTGAGTAGATAGCCAATAGTGACCCCTGAGCACCATGGGGTGTGCCCCCCCAAAAAAAAAGAATTTCAAATATTCAATATTCCAAACCCAAACCCACCACCACTACTGATGTCTTCACACCTACCCCACTTTTAATATTTTTGGAGTAAATTTTTATCCAATGTGAATTTTTATCCAAGGTATGAATAACCAAGATTGGCAAGATTAGAATGTAAAATAAGATTTAGAGTAACTTTGGATTTTTATGAAAATCTTTAATTGTTTACCCATAAGAGAACATGCCAAATTTTTTATATTGTCATGGACCATAATGTAAATATATATATTTACATTATGAGGGAGGAAACCTTGAGAAAAGATTTTACATACGTGCTATGGATATTAGCCTCTCCTTGACCCAAGAGGTAGTTGTCAAGATGCAATTGAAGCCCATGTTCTGCATGTAAAGGAATGGATCCATACCACCATAGTTGAAGAGCAATAGGTTCAGATAACTATAAGGAATGGTTCTTTGCAGAAAAGAGAAAGTTAATCCTGACTTCAGCACAGGTTTTAAAGAACATCATCATCACTTCCAGAAAAGACTTCAGGAGAATTCTAAATAGTTTATTATATGTTTATTTGGGAGATGAGGAAAGATTTTGTGCTCAAGATAGAGCACTATTCTCTAGGGAATGGAGAGAGCATTCCATTACTCTCAGATCTCTGAAATGGAGTTACATACAAATAAATACCTTTCATATAGGCCTAGTTCTTTAATTGTTTACAAAATAAATTAATCAGGAGTTTGTTGGATTTTTTTCGCAAGAAGAGCACTGAACTTAGTGACCTATTCTTAAAAAAATCTTTCTTATTGCAGTCTTGATCAGTGTAGACCTGTTTCTCCCAGGAAATAAGCCCTACTCTGGAGTGGGATTAGGCATCTCAAAGGTTTCCCTTGGACCTGAGCAATAGCACAGCACATAGGCATTTGCTTTGCACGCAGCATAGTTGGGTTCAATTCCTGGCATCCAATATAGTACCCTTCAGCCTGCCAGTAGCAATTTATGAGTGCAAAGCCAGAACTAATCCATGAGCATCACCAGGTGTAGCCCCAAAACAAAAAAAGACAAAAGCAAAATAACAAAACAAAAAGAATATCACAGGCTCCCTGGCACCTAAAATGGATTTTCTAATTCAAATGTCTTCATTTTTGAATCATTTGAATCAACTTAGGATTGATTCAGGTTTCAGACTGTTTTCCCCAATACACATTACCAAGGCACCCTATCTCTCAATATGCAACTTAATTGCCATAAAGATAGAGTCAAATATATGCTAAAACAAATACTTAATTGGAATTATAAGGAAGAACCCAAGTTATTTGCAATGCCTTTTCATTTGGGAGGAGAAAATTCCTAGTTCCTTTAACTACAGCTACATCTAAAATGTGTCAATTATATTGGACTAACTATATATATATATATATATATATAGTTAGTCCAATATAATATATATAATATATATATGATTAAACTATCTTATCTTTAATATACTTACAAGGAGTCATTCAAATAGGAATATGTGCCATTCCAAGAACTCTAGAGGAAAACATGGTGAAAATCTGGAAGCAATTCAATGGTCAAAAATCACAAGGTCTACTAGACCACCCCTCAATTGTCATTTCTATATGGAAAAAAGCTAATACCACAGCAACCAGAGTTTCTTCTAAAAAGTCTGAAAAGAATAGACTTCTTGATGGGGGTGGGGAGGAAAAAAAATAAAAGAATGGACCTCACACTGTCATTATTTTCAAAGTTAGAAGAGTCTCAGAGATTAGTCAATACAGTCCCACCTGGTCTAGTATAGCTCTGTGATTGCCTAATGCTGTTCTTTTAGTACTCCTGTTTAGCACCTCTAAGTGCTTCTTTAGGGAGAATGACTGAGAAAATTTTGAAGAGCCCAAAACCTCATACTAAAGTAACTATTACTGGGTTTAATTCTTTTCTAGTCCTGTGTATAACTAACACCAGTCCTCAGTTAAATATAAAGAATTAAGAGGAAACAATATCCTTCTGTATTATAGAAGAGCAACAATACAAGAAGAAAACTATTGTAAAATGAGGCACTTATTAGTCTCCCAAGGAAGATATCTCACATATTAATGTGGGTGATCATTTTGTATTGATCCTAATACAGACACCATGTGGATGATACTGCTTTTGCCCATTTTATAGATGAAGAATCTGAGTGTGGTAGAAGAAGCCATTACTTACAAGAACATTGACAGTGAAATATATTTATGAAGAGTCTATAATATTTTCCTTTTTAAAACCCTATTTTATAGAATGAAACTAAGATATTTAATGAATTAAAAGCTAGGTTCCCAATGAACATTTTAATGAGGTCTGATAACTAATGTAATGATATACAAATGCTATATGGGATTTCCAAAAAGGCCGGTGAAACAGCTGGAAAATGCTTACCTTTTGTCTTCTCAACTTTGTTTCCTACCACCTGCAATATGGAACAAAGATGAAATGGGAACAGTTCCAGACATCAAGTAACATGAGTTGATCCTGAGAATAAGAGATGTCAGAATCCAACTGTTGAAAAAAGAAGAAACGGGCCTGGCTCTCTGAATACCATGAAGACAACATAGAGCCTTGCTTGGATAAACTACTTTTCCAAGGAGAAAAAAAAACTGTGCTGTTTAAGCCTTAATATGTTGTTTTCTATCAAATGCTGTCAGACATAGCTAATCCTACTAATGTTTTGCTGTTACAGAAAAATGTTGCCAAACAAAATGTTGAAAGCTCCCCCTGCAAAATCAATTTATACCTAATAGTCTACTTCACTGTAATTTCTATTTTGTCCTGCAAAGGACCTATATTTCATTTCAAGGCTGAATGTACAAATTTAAAGATAGACACTGAAGACTATAATTGTCTAAAGTGCATAATTCTGTTTGGATCATATTGCAGACAAGAAGGTGAGATAGGAAGGAAGCTTAGCAAGAACAAGAGAGCTCTGGGAAAAATCAGAAATGCTACAGTTAGGCGACTCTCAGCTTTATGCTAGGCACGTAGAATACAACCAACCAAGAAATTCTACCTATTATTTACGCAGTGACAGATAAAGGAAAATGAGGTGTAGCTCTATAAACAAGCTCTCTCCTAAAGCAGATTTAGACACTATTCATCCCCTTCATTTCAGTCTAGAAGGCTGCTTAGCTGGAACTGCAAAATAAATTCCAACATTCAGAACATTTCAAAGACAAATAATTTTCAAAACTGACTAAAACCTTATTTTTCTTCATTTAAAATTGATTGGATGTGTTGTTAAAAAATGGATTGATATCTCAAAGAAGAGAGTATATTAGACAAACACACAATAGATAATTTTAAGCGCTTTCGCTATTAACCATTTCAGCTCAAATGTGATCAACCCACAAAATAATTTCAGGTTCACTGTGCTTGAAATCAAATTATGGCAAAAATAACGCAATATTTATTATTAACCCAGTAGCTGTGATTTAGTAAAATGGCTATAAAAGAGCAATAAAATTTTCTTTGTTTTGTTTGTTTGGAGGCCTTTAAAAAATAAATGAACTCACACAGCATAAATAAAATCACTGTTTAAAAATAATGGAAATCAAACTCACTACTTGGAAAGAAACATTACATAAGTAGTAATTTAACTTTTCAATTTAGAGCATGTCTGCTCATACGTAACTTTCTGAAATGAAGCACTTCAACAACTTTCTGTGAGTCTATTATAAAGATAATCTGAAAATCTATAGAAATGACAAAATATATAGTAGTGCTTGATCTAGTTGCTAAAGAAGCAAAGATGAGTAAATGAGATTGTTTCGATTCAGTAAGTAAACATCACATTTCATAAATATAGCAGACACTTTTTAATGGTCTTCTAACTATGCTGTAGCATGCCCTTTTTGGAGATGGCTGGAATAAATAGAGTAGCTTAAACTTCTAAATAAGACTAATTTTTGTATAGAATGGTTTTAATGTTCTTTAAAGCATTACTAGTAAACGGAGAATTCAAATGTTACTCTTCTATAAATGTTCATCACCGTGAGGATTTCTGAATAATGAGTCAATTAATGATGCTCCAATTATTCTTGAAATTCCAGCTCTGAAAAAAATTGGATGAATGACTTTGGTTAATTCATACAGATGGACACAGTTGTCATTGTGGAAAGATGGTTCAATGAAGGATTATAGACAGATCTGGGTTCAAATTAGTCTGACAATAACAGGAAGGCATTTACCATTTCTCAGTCTCAATTTTCTTCATTGTAAAAAGAAACATGTAATACATTTTTCTTGGTGACTATAAAGTTTAGTTCCTGATACTGTTCCTGTAAATGTTTGTTTCTGATATAAATCACAGCTATCATGACTATATCATGATATAATCATAACATAATTATGTATCATGATAGAATCATAACATTTGATCATTTAATTATGTTTATTAGCATAATATTTGTATTATTTTATTATTTAGAAAAAGGAATCAGTGGCTTATTAGCAATAGTACAACATTTGCCTTACACATCCAAGTGGATACTCAGCATCCTATGGTTCTGGAGCGCTATCAGGAGTGAGACCTGCATACAGAGCCAGGAGTAATCAATGAGCAACACCATGTTTGGCCCAAATCAGGGGTCCTCAAACTTTTTAAACAGGGGGCCAGTTCACTGTCCTTCAGACTGTTGGAGGGCCAGATTATAGTAAAAACAAAAATTATGAACAATTTTCTATGCACACTGCATATATCTTATTTAGAGGTGAAGAAACAAATGGGGAATAAATACAATATGTGGCCCACAGGCAGTAGTTTGAGGACTATTGGCCCAAATCATCATATCCCACTACAAAATAAAAAAGAGAAAAGGAAATTATTATTTCTGGACAAAGTGCAGGGAGATTGGGGGACTGCAATAACATTTTTATTAAGTCAAAATACATTAAAAATAAAACACTAGTATTTGGGGTCCAGGAGATAGTACAGAGGTAAGGGTTTTATAGATACTTCTAAATAAATTTTCTTAACATATAGATGTTGAAAGTGTGGTCAAAATTAATCCATTGGAAATATATTTAACTTCAATCACAAAATATGCATATAGTTATTTTAAAATAAATCCAAGTTTTGCAGTGTGTTTTATTAACAGGTTAATGCCCTGTGAACCTTTAGCAAAGAATTAAATAATTTTAGAATTTGTAACACACAAATTATCATGTGCATAACTGTCTATAGATTGAAAGATATACATATGAGAGTTCTATTTATAAGAGCATCTCTAGGTTGCAACAGTATATAATGAAGGCTCTTATACTACGCCAATCTCTATCTTCAGAGTGCTTGCATAACATGAGATTTAAACTTCTATCATGTAACTTTGAAATATGTCTATCAAGGAGTAGCTGTGAAGGTTTGGAAGAGATGTCATCAGAGAAAATGGGAACACTGGTGGAGGGAAGTTGACACTGGTAGTTTGATTAGGGTTTGAATACAGTATGCCTATGACCCAATTATCAATAACATTGTAAATAAGTTTTTAATTAAATAAAAATTAAATTAAACACTTTAAATGAACAATTAGTGGCTGCATTTATTTTTGTTCTCCTGAATATTTTAAATTGTTTTTCTTATAAGTGCATTGTAATACTTATAAATGCATTGTAATACATTTAGACAAAATGGTAAAGAAACTCTAAGATTGGTAATCACTGCAATACTATTCATTAGCAAAAATGAAAAGACCTTATTTTGTTTAAAATATTTCAGGACTGGGGCCAGAGAGGTAGCACAGCAGTAGGGTGTTTGCTTTGCTTGCAGATGACCTGTGACAGACCCGGGTTTCAATCCTGCATCCCATATGATCCCCCAAGCCTGCCAGAAGTAATTTCTGAGCTCAGAGTCAGAAGTAACCCCTGAGTACCACTGAGTGTGGACCAAAAACCAAACACACATACAAAAAAATTCAGTATAGATCTCTTATTATTATAGAAAGTGATTATTCATAGTTTAACCATAAAAAATTAAAATAGGAATAAGAGAAAAGTAAGACAAATATAAAAAAGTTTGCCTGGGGCAGCATTTCTTCAAAGTTAACCAAATTCTTTTTTTTTTTTTTTTTGGGCCACACCCTGTGACGCTCAGGGGTTACTCCTGGCTATGCGCTCAGAAGTTGCTCCTGGCTTCTTGGGGGACCATATGGGACGCCGGGGGATCGAACCGAGGTCCGTCCTAGGCTAGCGCAGGCAAGGCAGGCACCTTACCTCCAGCGCCACCGCCCGGCCCCCAAAGTTAACCAAATTCTAATATAAATGTTTATTTTTCAAAGCATTGAAAATTAATCAAAATTAGGTGTAAAGAAATAATCTGGCCTTGAAGGCTTGAGTTTTTCATAAAAAATTTTTTTAAGAACCCTAGTCATGCAATTATATAGCAATAACTAAACTTACATCCAGTGCTGATGCTTGTCAGAAGTCACACACAAGTAGTTTCCCTAAACTCCTGAGTCTCACTATGAATCATCCCACAGAAAATTGTTCCCTAAACACCTACTACAAGATCAATAGCAGCTACTTTTTTTATGTAACGTAGTATATGCATATTCAAGGTATTGAGGGGAAAGAACCAGAAGATTGGCAGCTGTGCCAATGACCAAACCCTTTCACTATACAATTTTTAAAAATCTTTGGCTTCCTCAGCTGTCAAAAAGAAACTGAGACCGGATAATAAATGTATATCTTATAAATAAGAGATCTATTATAAGAAAATCGGCGCATCAAATAAAAGAAATGATGAGTAAGGAAAAGAAGATTGAGGCTAACAGAAGTAGCATGTCATATTATGGTAGCAAACCATACCAAGGAACTGCTCAAAGGAATCATCAGAGCTTATAAACTGAAAAACCTCCTTATGAGAGCATTATAAACAGTAAGATATCTGTGACCAATGTTAAGATGCCGACTGTCTTTTCAGCAAAAGACAGTCTATTTTCTATTTATCTTATTAATTTTTATTTTAAACTGTTTTGATTTATAAAGTTTTTCATATTTAGGTTGATGCCATACAATGTTTCAGAACCAGTGTCAACCTTCCTCCTCCCTCTACCAATGTTCCGAACCACCCCACTACCCCTGCCCAACCTGCCAGCATAACAAGTCTGTCCATTTATAATTGATTGTTAGAGTCTGGGTCTTTTAATTTCACTATTGTTGACTCTGACTTGGATATTTAGTATTATCTTCCTTCCTTCCTTCCTTCCTTCCTTCCTTCCTTCCTTCCTTCCTTCCTTCCTCCTTCCTTCCTTCCTTCCTTCCTTCCTCCTTCCTTCCTTCCTCCTTCCTTCCTTCCTTCCTTCCTTCCTCCTTCCTTCCTTCCTTCCTTCCTTCCTTTTTTCCTTCCTCCTTCCTTCCTTCCTTCCTTCCTTCCTTCCTTCCTTCCTTCCTTTTTTCCTTCCTCCTTCCTTCCTTCCTTCCTTCCTTCCTTCCTTCCTTCCTTCCTTCCTTCCTTCCTTCCTTCCTTCCTTCCTTCCTTCCTTCCTTCCTTCCTTCCTTCCTTCCTTCCTTCCTTCCTTCCTGGATCTGAACCACTATCTTTCTGCATGCAAGGCAAATGCCCTACCTCCATGTTATCTCTCCAGCTCAGTATTAAGCTTTCTTAATACTCCAAATGCATCTGAGACCTGTGGCCCCTGTTCCCTATCACTTTATATATTTCTCCTACTCCATTTAATTTCTTTCCTTCTCCGCACTATACTCTGGGTCTTTGAGTGTTCTTCATAATCCCCATTTAAACAATTGTATTCCTTCATGCAGTTATTCTATATACCACATAAAAGAATACAATCCTACATTTATTCTATTTTTTTCAGGCTTAATTCTTTAACATGATAACTTCCAGTTCCATCCATTTGGCAGCCAATTGTATAATAGCATTAATTCTTATAGCTATGTTGTGTTCCATTGATTGTATGTACCACATCTTCATGACTCACTCATCTATTGCTGGACATCTAGGCTTATTTCAACCCCTAACAATACCGTACTAAGTGCTGCATTTAACAGCAGTATGAATACATCTTTTTTTAATGAGTTTTTTTTCTGTCCTGGGGATAGATATCCAAAAGCAGGTTTGCTAGATCTTGTGGGGTTAGTTTTTTTTTTTTTTTGAGTATGTTGTATATCCTAGACATCAATTCTTTATTTAATGTATTGAGAGAAAATATAATCTTCCAGTCAGTTGTTGTTTTGGTTTTATTTTGTGTTTCTTTTGCCATAAAGACATGTTTTAGTTTGATATACTGCAATATATTTAGATTTGACTCTATATAGCCCTTACCATTGGCACCCTAAAGTTAAAGACTTATTAAAATTTTAAGTACAAGATTGTTACTGAGTGCAACAACATTCACAAGCACTGACTTACTGAGCCAACCTACCCTGATGTCAGTCATGTACCAAACCTGGGGTTTGATAAAGTGTTGCAAGTCAGCCCCTGAAAAGGTTGACTGATGGAGGGATGGAGGATGAGGTCTTTCCCTTCCAGCTCGGAGCACGCGTCTGCCACCCTGTCTAGCCGACGGTTCTGAGGTGAAATGGCGGGTAAACAGCTCGCAGACAGTCAGGCTCGTGGAAATATTCGCTTTATTTGGTGGACAAGACTGAAGTCCAAAGACTCAGCTTCAGTTCCAGCCAAAAAGCCCTGGTCTTCCACAGACTCTTGTTTTTATCCACCAGAATCAGGTACCACCCAATGGTGGGATCAGATACCAACCAATGGTGGAAGCAGAATCAGGTACTACCCTAGGGTGGGGGCAGAATGCCAGGTCACACCCTAGGGTAGGGCACAATCACCAATCAGCCCAGGGTGAGCAACACAGCAATCCCCCAAAATATTTACATACACAACAATAAAGGAGGGAGGCAATCGCAAGGACAGTAAGTGTACTGAGGACAAGACATGAGGAGGATAGGCAGGAGGAAGAGGTAGTTTTTAGTGTTCCATAAATTGAGGCAAACATTCCAATTTATCATGAAAAATGACTACAGTCAGACAGAGAAGGAGTTTCTTAAATAGGTATTTCAGGAAAAGAATAGCACTTGCAAAGATACAAAGAACATGATAGATGGGAGAAGGAACTTGCTTGAGACAAGTAAAAGAATTTGCTGAACAGAATTCCAAGTTCATCCAGGGCTAAAATCCTTTACATGTGCAATAGCAATGATCCACAAGTCTATGTGATTTTTCTTTAGAAATCCTTGACATTCTGGCAAAGAAAGTAGAAATAGTGACAGTAAAACAGAATATGCTTGCAAGAGAAATACATAAGAATAAAAAGATAAAACTAGAATCCAGAACATTGTCCTTTTACCATGCCAAAGCCACTTACCAGTTTCATCCTAAGGGAAAGGAAACGTTTATATAGAAATGGCTCCTTTTACTAAGTTTCTTCTTTCCTCTAAATAAGAGAGAGAGAGAGAGAGAGAGAGAGAGAGAGAGAGAGAGAGAGAGAGAGAAAGAGAGAGAAAGAAACAGATAGATGTTACTGGGGTTTGAGCAGTAGCCTGGCATATCCAGGTCTCAACCTTGATACTTTGATCATAACAGAACAAGCCAGACAGCATCCTAAGGCCACTATTCTGGACTCTAGTCCCAGTCAGCAGAGTATCAGGGTCTTGAGCCCAGTAAGTAATGCATAGATAATCTGCCCCCTCAAAAAAAATCACAAAAAGCAGTGTATTATTTTAAATGTAAAATAAAACAAAATATAATGATGGGACAAAAAATAACAGCAGGGTGCTAGTGCATCATTTTAAGTGAAGAACTGCAGATACCAAATTTCTCAAACACTATTCAGTGGTCATAATTATGCCTCCATGTTTGCAAGAGTCGATAGACTATACCAAGTTTGAAGCAGTGTTTTTTATTTTCTTTATTTTTAATAATATTTTAATATTATTATATATTATTATTATTTATTAAGCAGCATGATTATAATCATGTTTGTATTTGGGTTTCAGTTATAGAAAAGAATAACCCCTTTTTAAGAAGGCTGATGCCCTCTGTGTTACCAATTACCAATTCAGGAGACATCCACTCCATAGCAAAAAATCCAAGAATAGGTTTTATTTGGCTATATATTTAAAATATATTTGGTAATAGCACACTAACAGTTAAAGATTAAGTGGCTGGTTTTATTTGCTCAGTATGATAGGTTAAAATTCATATGATATTAAAAAGAAAAACATTCAGATATTTATACATGCATAATTCTATTGAGAGGGAAATATCATTTTATGTTATTTTTATTTCTTATATACTTATTTGAGCCTCTGAGGGGAAAATGAGTTCTGCAATTCTCTATAATATTATTTGAATGACTTTTATTTCTAGTCTTTGAAAGGGGCACTTATATCATTAAAACATTTTTATAAGGATACTATTCCCCAGAGAAAGATGACCAAACCTGCTAGTATAATATCCAATCTATTTTCTGATAAGATAGTCATAACTCCTTTCCCTTCATCACATTTATTACCTTACAAAGCAGTAACTAAAGTGAGTTAATAAACTTTCACAACTAAATATCTCACACTGAAATCTGTAACCTACAACTATTTACTCTATAAAACATGTCAATTTGTTTGAATAGAAGCCAATGGTGCTAATCCTTGTGTTCCAATGATATGTATTTAAAACTGCAAATCAAAATTTACCTTTACGAGAGAGAAATATTCATAATCTCAAGTAGTATTTCATTATAGTACCATTGAACTTAAATAAAACTGAATTTAAATCAATCTCAACAGTGTGGCTAAGTTTATTAGATGGCATAGGTGAAATATTGTTCTTCGATTTGTTTTAAGATGACAGTTCTAACCTTGGATTTCAGTCATATATATTTCATTCACATAACATTCAGATTCTCATATTTCATACACATGGCAGTCTGAAAATATTATCTGTCAAAGATTCCTGCTAATATAAACAAGAATTAATTTTCTTTAAGTGCCCCTGAAGAGGAACAAGATAGATATTAAGTACTTCACAAATATCTAGAAAATACCTAAAAAACAAAATGATAGCTTTAACAAAAAGACAGAATTATAACTTAGGAGAGCTTATTTAAATTTGTAAAAAAAAATGGTATCATTTAAATCTTAAGCTAGTTTCTATTAAGATATATTGAGTCTTTAGGGAATGCTAATCCTGCCTGTCATGCAGAACCTTTTACTCCCACGAGAAGAACGTATCAGACAATCTTTTCATTCTGTAATCATTGCTGCCCATGGGAGAAGTAGAAGTTACAAGTTGGAATAAATCTGGAGAACCTACCACTGATATCTACATTCTTCAACTTAGCAATAAAAAGGAGTAAAAATTCACAGCTTGGTTATAAACTGGACCTCTTTTCTCTTGATCTGAAAACATTTATCTGATGAAAATAATTTGACTACAGGACAACAGCTTCTAACTACATCTATCAGTAATAAAGTACATAATACATCTCTTCCTCATGCTTGTATTAATTTCCCATTGTGCTTGAAGTTTTAACTCCCCAGGTCCAAGGCAAAGGAATCACAAAATTCTAGTAATGCATCTAGTGAATTTATACTTATCTTTAAAAGTTTATGCTTACTATCACCTATTTCACATTTAATTATTTAATGGATTAAAATTGTTTTTGTCTATATTCAGATTGCATCTTGTATTTTTAATGATGGGTGTACTATTTTCCCACTTGCTACAAATAGACTACTTAAGCCCAGAGAATGGTCAATAATTATATTATATTTGAACATTCACATATTCCTTAATGTTAAAGCATTAAAATTAAAGAATTAGTTTATAAATTATAAAGAGAATGACAATCTGTAAAAATGAAATCATCACAGATACTCTATTTACCCAACAAATAAGAGCACATTCCAACAGTGCAGGAGGAACTGTTAGCCAACAGCCTTCAGGCAATGATAACTTGTGCACTGGGGATTTCTATGTATTTTCTGCATTGCTAGTTATAATGTTCATGAAAAATGCATGAAACTGCTGCATTGGAAAGCTCCTCACTAACATACTTAGGCTCTAATTTCCTTGGAATTTCAGACATTAATCCTAATATTACTCTCATACATAAATCAGAGACTTGATGTTTAAAATAATTTAAATGCACTGTGACACAAATATAAATCAGTTTATGAATTAAAAGAATAAAGAAAAATTGCAGATGTACTCTAATAGCTATACACAGAATTCCTGTGGCAATTAACAATCCTATGTGTTTAAGGAATTCCTTGTAGCAGTGCACAATCAGATGTGTTTAAAAAGCATTAAATCACAACTTATCAATCTGGAAGACATTCATTCACTTCATTTAACAAAGACTTACGAACATCTACTCATGTACAGTCCTCTGCTATGACTAAAGGTCCAGCACTGCAACAAAACAGCCAACAGTCTGTTTCACCAAGGAGGTTACTATTATTGCTAAAAGTCAAATATTTGAAAAGATATCAAGCAAATAGAATTATAACTATATACCAGGAAATAGGGATTATATATTGGGAATATATATATATTATATATATATTATATAGGGAATATATATTATATATATTATATATATATATATTATATATATATAATATGTCTGAGGGAACAGACAATATATATATATATATTTATTTAAACATGAAATTTAAGTTGTATTGAAAATAAAGAAATAGTTCAGGGACTGGAGTAGAACTGATCAAAAGCAGAATTATATGAGGGAGACAGACCCAGAGGGATGATGCAGCTGCAAGAAGGGTCAGTCATATTAAATACATGGATTGGAAAGGTGTTAAGCAAGAGATTCATAATCAGATATATTCTGAGTTAAGATTTTATGACATTCATAGAAGCGTAATTTTAAATTTTATATAGACTTCAAAATATGAAAAGAATAAAATGCATTTCTCTCAAATAAGACACAAACAAATAAGGAATTGTAATATCGAAACTACTACAACTAAAAGAATAAACGATGTATTTTATTATTCAGCGTTCACCATAAAATTATACACAGTGTATAAAAACACATGAAATAAATATGGTGATTTTCATTAAAATATACAATAGCCACAGTGTGGTGGCAAAAAAAATGGAAATAAGTGAAAAAGAGATCATTTCTAATTCAAAGTCAGGTTTTTTATAAAATGAAAATATTTCATAAAAATCAAATGTTTTATAAGGTCAATCTTGAAATGTTTAAAAGAAGTCTGTTTCCACAGCATTTTTAAGCCAAAATTAAATTGCTAAAGCAGGTATTGACAAAAGTGATTTTAATACAGTGACAAATATGGTGTCCAATTTCCTACTGAAGCAAAATATCGCTTGTCTTTCATTCAAAACTAATGAAATCCATATTGAAATACACAATATCTCTGAAAATATTTACCCTAAACATTCATAGAAATTTCACAACTCTATTTTCATCATTATTTAACAAACTTATCATTGTATTTATCTCTAAATCAATTCTATTTTGAAGATACAACACAAACTGCATTTCTACGCTGAAGCAGTATATCATTATTTTTCAATAATCTTATATCTTACAATAAAATCTCACTCTAAATCTCACTATAATAGTTATAATACAACATTAACATTTTTAGAAATAGTAAACTGTATATTTTAATATAGTTTTCATTTTTTATTGTAGCATAAAAGAGCAAAATGCGCTTTCATATAATTATCAACTTCCAATTAATAATGCTTCAGCTATTTTATAGATATAATTTTTCTTATTTGATAAAATGGACATTAGACATATTAAAATAATAGAAGGAAAATTTCTTAGAGTCTGAAATACACAAAGAAAATCTTGCAAGATCATTATTTGAACACTTCAATTAGGTCAATCTGAAAACTGAAATGGCCGGACTATTTTTTGATATTCAACACACTCAAGTAAGCAGACATTGTAAAAGCTCATTTCTTCATGAATAAATTAATTAACTACTTTATTATCCTAAAGTAAAGTAGTTCAATTAAATTTTAAATTTTATGTTTTCAATAAAAAGATGCACTGAAAAATTAGTCCTTCATGTTAAAACTTTGTTAAAAATAAGCACAACTTAAATTGCCTCATAAAAATAAAGCATTATGTCTTTTATTTTGGTGTCATTGCTGAGGCTTTTTTTTTTCTTCAGAAAAATCTATGTTGCTTTACTTGTTACTCTATGTTTGTATTTAAGTAAGCAGTCATCAAATGGTGGAGACAGAGATTGAGATCATTTACTCCATTCATTCAGTTTAAGTGTCTGTTTAATGTCTCCTGGGAGACAGTAACATCCATAGTAACACATGTAAATGCCTTCTGCAGGACATTTTTAAAATGCCACCAAGTTTTTAAAAAATGTTAAGGAGGACTCCCTCTCCCAGCACTAGTTCTGGTGATAATTGCCTCTGCACTGGCCAAAATATCATCATCATGCAAGTTGATATAGAATAATTAAACAGTCAGCCATGTGCTTAGTTTTTCTCAACAAAAATCACCTCATTTTCTGCCCACAACCTAAAAATGTAGTATTCATTGTGTATACAAACAAACTACCTTAAATTTATATAATAGTTTCATCATTCTTCCTTTGATGCCTTCCTGCCATTTGTTGTAGAAACCACCTAAATCACAAAATAGTGCTCAGCGGGTGTCTTAAGAGAGGGCACTCACCCACTTTGAGGAATTCTTACAGAAGAAAAGAGCTAGAGCAAAACACAAATGACAGAACAGAATGATCTGGAGAAGAGGCAGATGTTCAAAAGACAGGGTAAAATAGTCAACCCATAAGAAGTAAGAGATTACATTTTTTTCAACACTGTGCCAGTATCAAATCCTTACTATGATCATGCAAAGCAAGCACTATTCAGCTGAGCTATATCCCTAGCCTGAAAATAACTGTATTTTTAAAGAGGGATTAATTATTTTATAGCTGTTTAAAAATTATTTTACTTAACGAAAAATAAATCATTTTTTATATTTACTCAACTGCAAATCTAATGATTTCTTTGAGTACATAGTAGTTTTATTGTAAAATTCTTATTTCTCATTATGTAATGTACATCATTTGCTGTATGAATAGAACCGTTTTTAACCTTTATAATAATTCTAACACTATGTTCAAGTTACAGAAAAAGGAAAATGAAAATAATTTAAAGAATGTGCTGTACTATATGATGTGAATTTGGTTTGCTTGAACCTAGACCCGATTTCTTTCTTTTCTTCTTTCATTCCTTCCTTCCTTCTTTCCTTCCTTCCTTCCTTCCTTCCTTCCTTCCTTCCTTCCTTCCTTCCTTCCTTCCTTCCTTCCTTCCTTCCTTCCTTCCTTTCTTTCTCTTTCTTTCTCTTTCTTTCTTCCTTTTTTTTTTTTTTTTGGTTTATATTTTTTGGGTCCACTCTATCGCTGCACTGAAAAATCTCTCCTGACAGGCTAGAGGAACCATATGGGGCATGGATCAAATGCACATCGGCTGTTTGCAAGGTAAATGCCCTACCCACTGTGCTATTGCTCCAGCCCTGTAGACCCCATTTCTTAATCTCTCACGAACTCAGTCTCTATCTGAGCACATCAATTTTTATTCTCAAAATAACTTCAAAAACAGGAAGTGCTTCTAAAATAAGCATAGTAAAGAAACCAAAGTTCAGCATTTTTTAGAAAACTGTATTTTTGCCAACCGGAAGTAATTATGTATTTATTCCTTTACAAAAATATTTTTGTTCATTAGAAATATTTAGGTAAGCAGAAGCCGGATTCCCTGCTTGGGACATCAGGCGGGGAAAAGACACGAATCTAAGCCCGCCGAGAGGGGCCCAACTGTGAGTGCGAACTGTAAATGTCTGTCTACTGTCCTCTTGCGTGAAACTCTTGGGAGTGGGGCAAAAGAGGCTCCATCAGAGCACGGCCACTCCGCTTTGCTACGCGGCCGTGCGCTCCTTCTAAGAGAAGAACACCATCGCAACAATAAGAAAAAATCACACTAAGAACTGTGCTATATCAGAGAAGCAAGCATTTCTCTCTGGACTGTCTTCTCTGTTGCATGCTCGGGCCTAAGATTTGATCCAGTGTGAGGCTTCATCCACAGAGGACTCACTCCCTTAGAGGAAAGTCAGCCCATCCAGAAAGGGCGGAGCCAGAGGAGTGTGCACCCTACATCATATACACAATGAATACCACCACAACACGTAGAAAAACCCACAATACAAGTGTGACAATGGGGAAACAACGCAGGCCAGCATCAGACATAGAGAATGAAGATGACAATTCTGAGGACCAGATAATGACCGACCAAATAATCAACCTCTCAGATAAGGAATTTAGACTAGCAATATGGAACATGTTCAAAGAACTCAAACAAACCATGGACAGAGTTGAACAGAACACTAATAAGAACCAAGAAAATGTGAAGACAGAAATCACAAAACTCCAAACTGAAATAACATGTCAACTAACAGGCCTGAAAAAGTCAGTAAACGAAGTGAATGACAAAATGGATAAGCTCTGGGGCAGGGTATCAGAAGCTGAGAATAGACTTGGTGCTGTGGAACATGAGATACATAACAATTCCATACAGCAGGAGAGATTGGACAAAAAACTTAAAGCAAATGAGCAGACAATGGAAAAATTAGTCAAAGAATGGGAACAGATGAAAATAGAAGTCTATGAATAGATCAACAGAAACAACTTAAGAATCATTGGAGTCCCAGAGACCCAGGAAGAAAATTCCCAGGAAGAATAAATGGTCAAGAACATCATTAAAGAGAAACTTCCAGAGCTAAAGAATATAGGTGATCAAATCCTGCATGCTCGAAGAGTACCAACCAAAAGAGACCCCAGAAAAACCACCCCAAGACACATCCTAGTCACAATGACAAATCCCACAGATAGAGACAGAATTCTGAAAACAGCAAGATCAAAAGGGGAAATTACATTCAAGCAAGCATCCTTGAGATTTACAGCAGACCTGTCACCAGAAACACTCAATGCCAGAAAGCAGTGGTGGGATATTGTGACAAGACTGAATGAAATGAATGCTTCACCCAGAATACTATACCCAGCAAAACTCACTTTCCGGTTTGATGGAAGAATACATGGTTTCACAGACAAAAAGCAGCTCAGAAACTTTACAGACACAAAACCAGTCTTAAGAGAAAAACTGAAAGACCTAATTTAAGAAAAGACTAACCAAAAGACACCAAATTTCGATATAAAGATGGCATTAAATCCCAGGACAATTCTTTCTCTCAATGTCAATGGACTAAATGCACCAGTCAAGAGACACAGAGTGGCGAAATGGATCAAAAAACTCAATCCAAGCTTCTGCTGCCTACAAGAAACACACCTGAATAGTCAGAACAAACATAGACTCAAAATAAAAGGCTGGAGAAAAATCATCCAAGCAAACAACACCCATAAAAAAGCTGGAGTGGCCATACTAATATCAGATAATGCAAACTTTATACTCAGGAAGGTTGTAAGGGACAAAGATGGACATTTTATATTAATCAAGGGGTATGTAGAGCAGGACGAATTCACTCTCCTAAACATATATGCACCGAATGAGGGGCCAGCAAAATATTTAATACAACTGTTGACAAATCTGAAAAATAATATCAACAACAACACAATAATTGTGGGGGACCTTAACACAGCTTTGTCAACACTGGATAGGTCAACCAGACTGAAATCCAACAAGAATATACTAGACCTGAGGAGAGAAATGGAAGAAAGAGTCCTAGTGGATATATATAGGACACTCCATCCCCAGAAACCTGGATACACATTCTTCTCCAATGTACATGGGACATTCTCCAGGATAGACTACATGCTGGCACATAAAACATATCTCCATAATATCAAGAGGATAGAAATTTTGCAGCCTACCTTTGCTGACCACAAGGCTCTGAAATTATTTGTGAATTCCAAAGGGACTCAGAAGAAAAACATTAACACCTGGAAGTTAAACAGCCTCATACTCAATAATCAGTGGGTCCGAGATGAAATCAAGGAGGAAATCAAAAGGTTCCTGGAAACAAATGACAATAAAGACACAAACTATCAGAACCTATGGGACACAGCAAAAGCAGTACTGAGAGGAAAATTTATAGCTTTGCAAGCACACATCAGGAAGGAAGAAGGAGCTTACCTGAGTAGCTTAATGACACAGTTAATAGAACTAGAAAGTGCTCAACAAAAGGACCCAAAAATAGGAAGACAGAAGGAAATAACAAAGCTGAGAGCAGAAATCAATGAAGTGGAAACCCAAACAACAATCTGAAAGATCAACAAAATCAGAAGTTGGTTCTTTGAAAAAATAAACAAGATTGATAGACCACTGGCAAACCTAACAAAGAAAGAGAGAGAGAGAAACTTGATAACTCGTATCAGGAATGAAAAAGGAGAGATCACTACTGATATGACAGAGATTCAAAGGGTAATCAGAAACTACTTTGAGAAACTCTACGCCACTAAAAATGAGAACCTGGAAGAAATGGATACATTCTTGGACTCTTATAATCTTCCACGGTTGAAGGAAGAGGATGTAGCGTATCTAAACACCCCCATCACCATTGATGAAATCAAAACGGTAATCAAAGGTCTGCCGAAAAACAAAAGCCCAGGCCCAGATGGATTCACTAATGAATTCTTTCAAACTTTCCAAGAGGAACTACTACCAATACTGGCAAGACTCTTTCATGAAATTGAACAAACGGAAACACTTCCAAATAGCTTTTATGAAGCCAACATCACCTTGATACCTAAACCAGACAGAGATGCTACAAAAAAAGAAAATTACAGACCAATATCGCTGATGAATGCCGATGCAAAGATCTTCAACAAAATCCTGGCAAATAGGATTCAATGCCTCATTAAGAAGATCATCCACTAGAATCAAGTAGGTTTCATCCCAGGAATGCAAGGATGGTTTAACATCCGTAAATCCATCAACATCATACACAACATCAATAACAAGAAAAATAAAAACCACATAATCATATCAATAGATGCAGAGAAAGCATTTGATAAGGTCCAACACCCATTCTTGATCAAAACTCTCAGCAAGATGGGAATGGAAGGAACCTTTCTCAATCTAGTTGAAGCCATCTACCACAAGACAATGGCAAATATTATCCTCAACGGAGAAAAACTAAAAGCCTTCCCTCTAAATTCTGGTACAAGACAAGGCTGTCCTCTCTCACCACTCCTATTCAACATAGCACTGGAAGTACCTGCTATAGCGATTAGGCAAGAAAAAGATATCAAGGGAATTCAGATAGGAAAGGAAGAAGTCAAGCTCTCACTGTTTGCAGATGACATGATACTCTACTTAGAAAACCCTAAAGACTCCACCAAAAAGCTTCAAGAAAACAATAGACTCATATAGCAAGGTGGCAGGCTACAAAATTAACACATAAAAATCAATGGCCTTTCTATACACCAATAGTAATAAGGAAGAAATGGACATTAAGAAAACAATCCCATTCACAATAGTGCCACACAAACTCAAATATCTCGGAATCAACTTGACTAAAAATGTGAAGGACCTATACAAAGAAAACTATAAAACTCTGCTCCAAGAAATAAGAGAGGACAAGCGGAAATGGAAACGCATACCCTGCTCGTGGATTGGCAGGATTAACATCATCAAAATGGCAATACTCCCCAAGGCATTATACAGATTTAATGCTATCCCTCTAAAGATACCCATGACATTCTTCAAAGAAGTGGATCAGGCACTTTTGAAATTCATTTGGAACAATAAACACCCTCGAATAGCTAAAGCAATCATTGGGAAAAAGAATATGGGAGGAATTACTTTCCCCAACTTTAAACTGTACTACAAAGCAATAGTTATCAAAACAGCATGGTATTGGAATAAGGACAGACCCTCAGATCAGTGGAATAGGCTTGAATACTCAGAAAATGTTCCCCAGACATACAATCAACTAATTTTTGATAAAGGAGCAGGAAACCCTAAATGGAGCAGGGAAAGCATCTTCAACAAGTGGTGTTGGCAGAATTGGATAGCCACATGCAAAAAATTGAACGTAGACCCCCAGCTATCATCATGTACGAAGGTAAAATCCAAATGGATTAAAGACCTCAATATCAGCCCCAAAACCATAAGATATATAGAACAGCACATAGGCAAGACACTCCAGGACATTACAGGCATCTTCAAGGAGGAAACTGCACTCTCCAAGCAAGTGAAAGCAGAGATTAACAGATGGGAATATATTAAGCTGAGAAGCTTCTGCACCTCAAAGGAAATAGTGCCCAGGATACAAGAGCCACCCACTGAATGGGAGAAACTATTCACCCAATACCCATCAGATAAGGGGCTAATCTCCAAAATATACAAGGCACTGACAGAACTTTACAAGAAAAAAACATCTAATCCCATCAAAAAATGGGGAGAAGAAATGAACAGACACTTTGACAAAGAAGAAATACAAATGGCCAAAAGTCACATGAAAAAGTGCTCCACATCACTAATCATCAGGGAGATGCAAATCAAAACAACGATGAGATACCACCTCACACCACAGAGAATGGCACACATCACAAAGAATGAGAATAAACAGTGTTGGCGGGGATGTGGAGAGAAAGGAACTCTTATCCACTGCTGGTGGGAATGCTGTCTAGTTCAACCTTTATGGAAAGCGATATGGAGATTTCTCCAAAAACTGGAAATCGAGCTCCCATATGATCCAGCTATACCACTCCTAGGAATATACCCTAGGAACACAAAAATACAGTACAAAAACCCCTTCCTTACACCTATATTCATTGCAGCACTATTTACCATAGCAAGACTCTGGAAACAACCAAGATGCCCTTCAACAGATGAATGGCTAAAGAAACTGTGGTACATATACACAATGGAATATTATGCAGCTGTCAGGAGAGATGAAGTCATGAAATTTTCCTATACATGGATGTATACGGAATCTATTATGCTGAGTGAAATAAGTCAGAGAGAGAGAGAAAAACGCAGAATGGTCTCACTCATCTATGGGTTTTAAGAAAAATGAAAGACATTCTTGCAATAATAATTTCCAGACACAAAAGTGAAAAGAGCTGGACGTTCCAGCTCACCATAGGAAGCTCACCACAAAGAGTGATGAGTTTAGTTAGAGAAATAACTACATTTTGAACTTTCCTTATAATGAGAATGTATGAGGGAAATGGAGAGCCTGTTTAGAGTACAGGCGGGGGTCGGGTGGGGAGGAGGGAGACTTGGACATTGGTGATGGGAATGTTGCACTGGTGATGGGTGGTGTTCTTTACATGCTGAAACCCAAACACAATCATGTATGTAATCAAGGTGTTTAAGTAAAAAAAATGTTTAAAAAAATAAATAAACTATATAAAAAATAAAAATAAGAAATTGAAAAAAATAAGAAATATTTAGGTAAACCTAAAAAAAACAAAACTATACATATATCTGATATCTATATAATGCAATGAAATTTATAGTATTTTCCCAAAGTCAATCTTCAATTTGATAAAATGCTTTTACTTTCAGTGATTAAGCATTTTAATGATTTCTAACCTCTCTAAGGAAGATACAAAGAGGAAATGTAAAGAAGACACGAAAGCTCCATTTGCTGCAGCATTTAGTTTGTGTTCTTGTACTATAAGAACAAATGCTAATTACTGTTCAACCCTAATGCTAATCTCAGCATCAGCTAATTAAAAGATCACATCTTCTGCAAAGTCAGCATTACCATTCAAATGAAAACATTAATCAGTTTGAAAAATTCAAAATCAATCAGCTGAAAGGAAGAAGTTGCTGGGCTCCTCTGAATGAGTTGATATCAGTGCAAACTCTGGAGTGCAAAGGAGCTTATATGCCTCTGCAACAAAATCATATTTTCAGAAAACTTGTGTTTACTGTTCTACTGTATTTCACCATAATTAGTTTACTACACTACGTTTAGAGAAGGAAGCTCCCAAGAAGTGCTCAGGTGGTCCTAGAGTCCCATCTGGAGATTCCTGGCTAATGCTTCTGGGGTTTAATGTAAGAGACCATAGGCCAGAAGCTGCTCAGGCACTGTGCTGCAAAACATTACCCAAGCATGGGGATCTCTAGTACCACAAACAGAAGTATTTTTGGGATCCAACATGGTATTCAATGATGCTTGAGAAATCATGTGGTGTCATAAATCAAACCATAGTTAGCCACAAACATAGCTTTGCCTTAACATGTGTATTGGCTTTCTGGCTCTACCTGTTGTTCGTATATAACATGACAAATCAGCTGGCAAATAAAGAAAACTTGTTTGATGCTTAAAGCACTAGAAATGTGATTGCTGACCAGATTTAAAAATAGATATTGCAGAGTTTCCAAAAAGCTAATACAACTTAGTGAGATATATCCAGAATACTAATAACTGCAGAAAAGCTCAGCTGCACTCATTATTTCAGTTTTTTTTTCTTTCTTAAATCTAACTGATGAGTATATTTTTTTTTATTTTGGGCCACACCTGGTAATGCTCAGGGGTTACACCTGGCTATGGGCTCAGAAATCGCTCCTGACTAGGGGACCATATGGGACACCTGGAATTGAACCTAGGTGTGTCCTGGGTCAGCTGCGTGCAAGGCAAACTCCTTACCACTGCACCATCACTCATGCCTCTGATGAGTATTCTTTTTATGTATTTTATCAATACAGAATATCTCAGATGCGAATTAGGGTTATATTTCAGATGAAAAATAGTTTCTCAGCTTCACCTACTGATTTGTCTGAATATAGGACTTTAGGATTTTCTTAGTGATTACACTTTCTATTGTATCCTATTTCCTATGGAGTAATATTTAGCTACCATAACTACGTTAGTGAAAGAAATAATTAAACTTCCAGTAGAAAGGCATCCTCCAAAACAAACATTTAACAAACAGATAGAAAAGAAATTACAAACATTGTGTAATATTTTATGTAACACTTTCAATACCTTGAATTAGAAAATTAAATGTCCATAAAATTCCCAGCAACCCAAATGAATATGTATATTTAAAACTGTGATGATTTTTAAATCTTATGCTAAAAATTATGTTACATAAAATAAATTTAAAATACTTTATACTAGTCAGCAACAATCATATAGTAACATATAAAACCAAATATGCTGAACTGTATGCATTATAATGTGTTTCATTTAAAAAAACAGAAGAGTAAATAACTATATGCAAGCTCATATTTGGTCAAAAACATTGATATAGTAACATCTGAAATAAAAATTAAAGAGGAAATTTTTTATAGTGATGTGTATAAAACAAGATAGAAAGAACACAGCCTTGGACAGATTTACAATAATGATTTCATCAAGCAAAGAGTTTTGATATATTCCACACTGAGGAAATTTGCCCCTAATTCACTTTATTGAGTTAGCAAATAAATTATATTTTTTCCAAAACAATGTCCAGTGATAATTGTAATTTCAGGAAATTATTACTAAAGTATATCATGTTTTTCTTCAATTAAATAAGACATACAACAAAAACTTTTATATATTACAGTGACCTCTAAATACAAAGACAAAAAAATCACTAAAAACTGATTGCTATTATAAAATTGATGCATGCTTTTTAAATGTATTTAAGTACTAAAGAGCTCAAAAAGCTTGGAGGTTTGCTTGCATACAACAACCAAGGTTTGATCCCTTGCATCCATGTCGCCTAAACACCTCAAAGAAAAGCCTCTTAAGCACTGAGCAGGAACTAGTCCCAGAACCTTTGGGTGTGGCCCTCTAACCAACATCAACTACATGATTAATTGTATTTATATATATAATCACTAAAATGTGCTCTTAAATTAGCATTTGTGTATAGTAATAATGATTTTATGCAACACTGAAGAATAAAAAAAGGAAGCTGGAAGTAATATATAGCTTTATCTTAGTGAAGCATACAGCTCTCATCTCTCGTGAACTTCTACTTCCTTTCTTTGTACTTCTGTAGCCATCACTTTTACTCAACATGTTTTTAACACATTGCAGTATCATTCTGACCTATAATCATTAAATTTATAAAGCTTTAAATAACTACTATAATTTCCAGAAAAGATTTTCAACTAATAAACTTAGACAAAACATATTTTTGGACAACAAATTGTGATAAACATTTGCGATGCCAATTTCAATAATGGCATTATTATAATATAAAGTACAGTCCAAGTGACTACCTAGCAGAGTTATATTCATTTAGCACATAAACACTGAATGCAAACAATAATTTTACAAGGCACAATTTTGTGGTGCGGATTTGGAGGCTGAAAAACATAATATATTTACTGACCACCTACTACTACTAGGCACTTTGCTAGATAAATAGGAAAAAATTCACTCACATATCTCATACAGCTATAAGATAGATTATTACCATTCACTTATGATCACAGATATCTTGAACTGTGCTTTCTTTTCTTCTGGAACCATGCTCTTGGCAGCCCTTCTCTCTCATATGTTAACTTCTGATTGAAAGTTGCAACTCAATTAAGTTGCAGATTCTTACTTTTTAAAATTGCAAGCTATGTAGCAAATATACCCTAATGAGCAACTAACCATAATTCCATGAATACATCCAAAATCTTGTCTTTCTCCAAAGCATCATTTACCCTCGCCTTCCTTTTTCCATCTCTCCTTCAATCACCAACTCACTGCAATTATCTTTCAAGCAATACTACTCTCAACAAAATTGTTCTGCAAAAGTTATTAATTGTATCTGAATTAAAACTCTTTACACACTCTGCTTCCAGATCTAAATTGCAGTCTTTCTCTGCCAAGCATTGTGACCATCCCTCATGCTAATGCTTCCTTTTCCTATTATCTAACATTTTACTTGGATTTCCCTAGACTTGCCCTTCCCCATATACTACGTTTCCTAGCAATAATTTAAATTCCTGCCATTTTCTTCAAACTATACTAAAAGATATCAAATCCTCTTTCCTCTAGCTCACTTGAAAACTCTGTATCTAATCCACACAGCTTTAACAAAAACTAATGTAATATATGATGTCTAGTATCTTTCCGATTCATCTGTTAATGGCTTTCTAAGACTATAAAATGACATCATTGTTTAATATGTCCAGCCATATAAACAATCTGTATATCATGCTAAATTTCTTCTCTTTTAACTTTCCGCTTCTAATTTAGTCATCACCTTTTGAATATTTAAACTTCTAAGAACTTCAAACATCAATACACATTTTGCCATTCCCAATATTATTAGTAACTACAGTTCTCAAGAGCTTTCCACATAATTTAAATGAACTATAGCATTCCATCCAGGTCTTCACATGTTAACTAAAAGAAAGTCTAAAATCCTTACCAATGTCAAGGCCCAGATATATGCTAATACCTTCCTCTCTAGTTTTAATCCTCAGAATTCTCAATATCTTATAATCATGACAATATCCATAAAAGGGAACATATTTGATTAGGCATGAATTGAGTACATACCTGTGCCAAACTGACTAAAAATTGGCTAAAGAGATAGTTCTACAGAAAGGGAACATGCCTTGCATATGGCCAGGTGGGATTCAATCTTAGCACACCAGTTACATCCCCTGATAACCAATAGGGGTAATCCTTGAGTAAAGAAACAGTAATAAAACCTAAGAACTGTCAAATGTGACCCAAAACTGACTAAAAATGTGTGTATATATTTCTTGACTGAATTAATTTCCTTCATATACAGAAGCTAATCCAAGGCAGTTATGTTGATTTATAATCCTCACTCATTTATAATCTTCAACAGTTGCTTCATTCCCTATTCATAAATTAAAGAATTCCTTGAAAAATTTCACTGAATTGTATTTTTGTGTTCCTAGGGTATATTCCTAGGAGTGGTATAGCTGGATCATATGGGAGCTCGATTTCCAGTTTTTGGAGAAATCTCCATATCGCTTTCCATAAAGGTTGAACTAGACGGCATTCCCACCAGCAGTGGATAAGAGTTCCTTTCTCTCCACATCCCCCACAACACTGTTTATTCTCATTCTTTTTGATGTGTGCCATTCTCTGTGGTGTGAGGTGGTATCTCATCGTTGTTTTGATTTGCATCTCCCTGATGATTAGTGATGTGGAGCATTTTTTCATGTGTCTTTTTGCCATTTGTATTTCTTTTTTGTCAAAGTGTCTGTTTATTTCTTCTCCCCATTTTTTGATGGGATTAGATGTTTTTTTTCTTCTAAAGTTCTGTCAGTGCCTTGTATACTTTGGAGATTAGCCCCTTATCTGATGGGTATTGGGTGAATAGTTTCTCCCACTCAGTGGGTGGCTCTTGTATCTTGGGCACTATTTCCTTTGAGGTGCAGAAGCTTCTCAGCTTAATATATTCCCATCTGTTAATCTCTGCTTTCACTTGCTTGGAGAGTGCAGTTTTTTCCTTGAAGATGCATTTAGTCAAAAATCCCTTCCTTACACCTATATTCATTGCAGCACTATTTACCATAGCAAGACTCTGGAAACAACCAAGATGCCCTTCAACAGATGAATGGCTAAAGAAACTGTGGTACATATACACAATGGAATATTATGCAGCTGTCTGAAGAGATGAAGTCATGAAATTTTCCTATACATGGATGTACACGGAATCTATTATGCTGAGTGAAATAAGTCAGAGAGAGAGAGAAAAACGCAGAATGGTCTCACTCATCTATGGGTTTTAAGAAAAATGAAAGACATTCTTGCAATAATAATTTTCAGACACAAAAGAGAAAGAGCTGGAAGTTTCAGCTCACCTCAGAAAGCTCACCACAAAGAGTGATGAGTTTAGTTAGAGAAATAACTACATTTTGAACTGTCCTAATAATGAGAATGTATGAGGGAAATGGAGAGCCTGTTTAGAGTACAGGTGGGGGTCGGGTGGGTAGGAGGGAGACTTGGACATTGGTGATGGGAATGTTGCACTGGTGATGGGTGGTGTTCTTTACATGACTGAAACCCAAACACAATCATGTATGTAATCAAGGTGTTTAAATAAAAAAAAAAAAAGAAACACAAAAAAAAAAGAAAAAAAGAAAAATTTCACTGAAATTCTATGACTTATCTAGAGATTAGTACTCAAATAAATTGGTTCAAATTATGTATCACAAGGTCCAAAAGGAATTTTGCACAGGGATTATGCATAGGAATATATATATAACATAAAATATATATTTGTTGTTGTTTTGGGGTCACACATGGGGGCGGGCACTCAGGAATAACTCGTGGCTTTGTGCTCAGAAATCACTCCTGGCAATCTCAGGAGACAATATGGAATGCCTGTTATTGAACCTGGGTTGATCTCATGCAAAGCAACTGCTCTTCCAAGTTCTATTGCTCCAGCACTTACATAGGAATATTTTTAACTTTTTATTTTCCAATTGCTGAACAATCTTACAAGTAAAATCTATTTTAATCTATATACATTTTTATTGAACTAATTAATTCTCATAGATTCTGACATCCCTCAACTAATTTTAAATGTAAACTCAAATGCACTTCTTATATAAAATGACAACTTGCCTTTATTTTCTTCTTCCTATTACCCTATTCTCTCCTTGCTACATTTTATGTTTTATTGCAGATTTTACCTTCCAATTGCACTGTCAGTTATTCATTTATTAACTTAATTTGTATCACATCCACATTTTTTCTCTTTAGAAAAACATTTTAAGACAAGGATCTTTTGTTGTTCAATCAGGCAAATGTCCTTTTGAGTGTGTACTCAAATTGCATAATTATTGAATGTTAAATATATACATTTTAATTAAACTCTCTCACTCTTTTACTGGTTAATAAGCATCAAAGGTATATAAAATTGCACTTATAAAACTGGAACATCCCCTTGTCTCTACCAAAGGAACTATCCTTATTATAGTTTCTCACATACTATCTGGATTGGCCCCAGAATTCTTCTCAATATTCTTCCCCAGGGATTATGAGACCTAGTCTTAATTGCTTTCTGTTTGCCATAGCAAAGAAGCACAACAGCATGGGCTACTGGACAGCACAATAGTTCTCATGCCAGCACCATCATTGCTGATTGTTCCCCTGTGAGTACTGCAATAAGTTATCTTGACCAACAAAAGAAAGTCAACCTTTTGTCTGAACAATTGAAGACTTTGTGTGATAACTGCTGTATTCTGTTCAAACCAAAGAATACAGACATTGTATTATCTTAGCCATTTAACCTAGGAAGAATGGTTAACATAACTTGCAACTAAAGATAAAAATAAAGCAAAACTAAAAAAGTTGAATATGTTATAAATGGTGAGAAAAGCAAATATATTAAAAAGGAAGAAGACAGAAAAAGGAAAAAGTGAAGAAAAATATTAAAGCAATTAAAAAATGTAACCCATGATCTTTATTCACTTACAACTTGTTCTCAGTGAAAGTATGTTAATAAAGAACACAATAAAAATCTAAATTCCTGACATAAATAGAATTATTGCTAGGCAAGGTTTTTCATTTTCATTACATAAAATCATACCTTTTTCATGATATATTTTAATATCAAGGATAAAATATTTTAAGTCTTTATTTTTTCAACTTTTGCTTTGTTTACTTATTTATTTATTTTAGAGAGGGCATACCCCAGCAGCCCTGGCAGGTTACTCCAGCCTCTGCACTGAAATTATCTTGGCAGGCACATAGGACAATATGAAATGCTAGGATCAAACCCAGATTTTCTGTATACAAGGCAAATGCCCTACTGCTATGCCATTGCTCTGGCCTCAAAGGTCTCTAACTTAAAAATATGCCCAAACATGTAATTCTGCAAAAAGCTATTATATAGAACTATGGAGGAATAGTCATTACTTATAATGTTATAGTGACAACAAAACCACATTCATTAATTATAATCTGGGATAAGTCATGAGTAAGTGACAATTTCACAATATAACAAGGTCTTCTTTTGCTATTCTTAGATATTGTGTATTTTGGCTCTACTGATCAAGTGTGAGTGCCTGTCTCTTCATATAAGACTCTGAGTGCCTTTACCAAAAATAACAACTACGCATATTAAAACACATATTCTAAGTGACAACCACACAGAATTTACATGCCTCATGCCATTTAAACCTTATAAAAAGCCTGCTGAGCCAAGTACTCTATGTAGCCTATTTAAATATGAATAAACACACAATCCACGGTGACAAATGTCAGTGATAACACTAAAATTCAAGCCCAAAAGAATGGGTGACATAATTAATACTCTATTTAAATATAGGTAAAAATATATAACACATATAAAATATTGAATCATTCAGGCAACAATCATGATTCCAGGTGTTTTATACACATACCATTACATCTATTTTAAAAGAAACTCCATTCTCTGTTTTCAGACTAAGAAGGAGCTCTAAGAGTTTAAATATTTTTATGAGGCAAATCTTCCTCAATCTTTCTCATTATCTGCTGATCAATGTTTCTTTCAAAACAATTTCTCTCATTTTCTTATTCAAACTAGAAGTCTCATTCTGGCATTGTGATATCTATAATAATAACATTGACATAGGTTTTGTGCATCCTCAGTGTTATAATCTCATGTACTATGCAACTCAAGCACTCTTAGTAAAATGTATTACCTGAGACCATGAATATTTTTAATTTAAACTCATCAATCATATATATATATACATATATATATGCAAACAAAATAAATACTGGTACCATTTGTAGGGGAAATTATAGGCAAAATATTTGTTCCCAAAATAACATTTTGAGCTAAAAATGTCTAGATCAAAGCCCAGTAATTATTTTCATTTCTTCATTATTAACTGGAAAATTTTCTTCAAATTCACTCTTCATCCAACTCACTCTAGATAGGTCACTCTATAGCAGTGCTTCTCAATTATTTTCTGCCATGCCCCCCAGGAAGAAGAAAACATTTTTTTGCATCCCCTGTGTGACTATAAATAGTATCTTTATTAAAATATTTTTAACATGAAAAACAAAAGTATATAAATAACGAGCTGATTTTTTAATCAGAGGTGATGTCTGGATTAATGGCTACTATGAGCACGTTTTGTAATGCATAGCTTTTCGAAGCGGGGTTTGAAGCAAGACACAGCAACTCTCAGCTCCAGAGACATACAGAGACATAAACACAGGGCTTGGCTTGTCATGACAGTATTTGCTGAGGTCAAATGCGCCCCCTTTACAGAATCTTGTGCCTCCCCCTGGGGGGCGAGCCCCACTATTTGAGAACCACTGCTTTATAGCAACTTATTAGTCATCAGTAGAAAAACAAGGTTTCAATATATACATAAATCCAGGTATCATTACAGGCCACATTTACCATGTGTACAGACAACAGGCTATATCTTTAGGTTAGAACTTGCTTTCTATCTACATTAGAAACTCCCTCAAGGAATACTTAATTATTTTGTGACTATATCTGTGGCAGAGAGCAAAGATAAATATAAAAGGAACCTGCCCTCAAGAAGCTGACAATCTATTAACTGACCTTGACAAGATAAAAGGAATTTTATTTATGCTGCAGTGTAAAATCAGACAGGAAGATAGATGTGTCCCCATAATGAGTTGTTGAACATAGTAAAACTCCAGAAGGTCTTTTACAAATAATGCAAGTTTTAATCCATCAAGGTTTGCCATTATAATAAGTGTCTGTCAGGGGCTCGAATAAGGCTTAAGTAGTAAAACACATGCCTTACAATATCCCACAATTTCATCTGCGTGAACTTAAAACTTGATCACAAAAAAAATTTATCAAATTCCAGTAATTACTATGTATTGTATTGAAGCAATTTTGAAGATTGCAACCTTATGTTTCAAGAGTATTTGTTCACATTTTTAAATGTATGTTACCAAAGAAAGCTGATCATGAAAGTATCATATTACCTCCACCACAAATTTTTTTCTTTTCTTTTCTTTTTTTTCTTTTCTTTCTTTTCTATTCTTTTCTTTTCTTTTCTTTTTGGCAGATATTCAAAACTGGCGGTAGGAGGCGACTACTCCAATTTTGTGCTTGATCCCTAGCAATGCATATTTTCCCCTGAACATCACTCGGCAGGATTTCTAATTACAGAGATAGGATTAAGTCATGACCACAGCCATATGTAGATCAAAGTGCCTGGATTAATGGTGCAAGGCCACATTCTATGAAACTCAAAGCTTACTTCTGGCTCTGCACTCAGAAATCACTCTTTGGGGCCTCGAGGGACCATTGGGAGACTGGGGCTTAAATGTAGGTAGTCGCATGCAAAGCAATTGCTTTATACACAATACAACTCCTCTTAAGCTCTAACTTAATTCTTTTAATAAAGTATTTTAGAGTAGCATTCTGAGTAGCACACATATCAAAGACTATCAAATAATGACCATTTCAAATATTCAAACCTTTAAAATATCAGTATGTTATATATCATAGTTTCTACATACAGAGTAAATTTTTAAATTGTGGCTTATTAATATTTAATCTTGATCAAAAATTCTTCTACAATAGATTCATAAATTAAAAAATGAAAATTTTAGCACTACCTTTGAATTTAAAAAGAATAAAAATATTTTTTTTGTTACAAATTTCCAAAGTTTGACTCAGGGAAGAAAATAATTTAAAAATTGGTCATTTGACTTCAAAGTGATAGCACAGTGGTAGGGCATTTACATTGCATGCAGCTGACCCAGGATGAACCACAGTTTGATCCCCAGCGTCCCATATGCTCTCCTATGCTAGGAGCAATTTATGAGCACAGAACCAGAAGTAACCCCTGAGCATCACTGGGTGTGGCTCAAAACGAAAAAAAAAAAAAAGGTCATTCTTTTTATTTTGATTGGAATATAATTTGAGAAATAAGAAACACTTTGTAGATGATGTGGTACTAAAAGCAAAAATCCCAACTTGTAGATGATGTGGTACTAAAAGCAAAAATCCCATTTTTCGAAGACATCTTTAGGCAGGAAAATAGTTTAACACATGATTATGAAGAACATTTATGTGTTTAATCGACATTGTGTTCTAGAAAAATAACATGTATATATTATGATCATTAACATATAATTTATTACCAAAGCATAGATTGCAAAATATTCTAGTTCTAAACATATAAAGAAATCATATGTAACTTCTCAATAAGAGAGTTTCTCCATTTTTTATTTAGAGCTAAATGCCTCAATCTATAAAGATAATGAGACTACTTTCATATTTCTTTATTCTTTGAGTTGCATAAGAAAGATGAATTTTATAGTAAATCCATTTCTCATTAGGTGTTCCCCTCAAATAACGCCTAAACATCTCGAGAGTGAGATGAAATTACAACTTCATGCAACATTCCTGCCCGGGCTTTCCCTCAAGTAGTTTCCTGGGTAATTTGAAGTAGAAATTGAAAACCTCTCAGGATTTTCACCTCCTCTATCATTCCATAAAGTAAGGCCAATAAACAAAGGTCAAATATATTCTACTTTACAATTCAGAGCTTCTTCATCTCAGCAATGGCATTTGTGTTCCAGCCATGGTCAAGAATCTGAAATGTCTCATAAAATGAATATCCTTCTGCTTTACACGCATCAAAATCCCAGTCTGACTATTAATGATCCTAAAGTTAAAATATTCACATGCAAAGAAAGTAAGAGTTTTTTGACATTTCAGAAAACAATGTGGCATCTCAAATAATATTCTCCTCCCTCTTCATACTTTAAAATGAAATAGTTTGTTTCCTGTTACCAATTCTAAAATCCACCTAATTATATCTAAAACTCATGGTGTTTTCTTTTAAAGATATAGTCATTAATCTTGGTCAACTGGATAACTATAGATTCAGAGATAATATGCACCAATCTAGGAAAAAAAGTTGTACTAAGATCTGATAGGAAGCAACACCAGCACTTCAAAATGTTAATGTTTCTGTTAATATTTGCACTAAAAACAATAGAGTTAAAATTAAACTTGACAAAGTGGCTCACCTGTAACCCAAGTTGAATCAACATAAATTCTGGATGGCAATTCTAGGGAAGAAAATTATCCTGATCAGTTTTGGGAAAGAGCTTGAAAAACTATAATGAGAAATTAAAAATTGAGCTTTTAGTGAAATAACGAAGGAATCAAGATTATAGGCTGCAGTTTTCAAAAAGAACTTAAGGGAAATTTTTAGTGGGTTTTTACTTAGACCATGACACAGGAGAGAAAATAGATATACAAATAAAGACTTTCGTTACACAACTTAGACCTTGCTACTGAAAGAACAACTCTCATTCCTGAACAGGCCTGTAAGAAAATAACTTGTTTCTCTGAGAATGAAGTAAACTTAGATCTAGAATTAAGTTGAATATCACTAAAACAAAAGGAGAAAGTGAAATTATGGGTTCCTATTCAAACAAATACCTGTTAAAATTATCTAATCTATATTTTACTGAAGTGAATAACAAATCGAAATTTGATTTTTGCAAGGTTTGCCCCAGGTCTTTCTGTACAAAACTTAGAAAGCAAAAAAGAGACAAGCTTATAAAGCTGAGAATGTGACAACCCTTCTGGGAGAAGCCACCTTGCAACATTCTTTCTGATTTGATTAGGCCAGGACAGAGTTTTACAAATTCCTTTGAACAGATAAAGAACACTAAATCCATGGCTGGATAATACTAGTCATTTGGATTATGCACCAAATGCAGATGTTCTTGTCATCTGCACCATGGAGCCATGGGAGTTTTCCTTTACTTACAGACATCTTTCACCCTCTAGTGACATTTTTCAACCATTCTCTGTGCATGTAAATGCTGATCGTTGGATAGTTCTCAATCATGCCTGCCTGCCACTACAGTACTTTAGAAGAGTATATTATTCTGACCTTATTAAGCATAAAACCAGACAGACAGACAGACAGACAGACAGACAGACACACACACACACACACACACACCTTTCTTTGAAGGTTCTCTCCAGCCTAGTTTCTTGACAATAAAGTTCCTCTTTATTATTCCGTTTTTCTCAGGCCATATAGACAACATTGCCGGGGGGGGGGGGGGGGACTTAACTATTGGACTGGCTGGTACTGAGTTCTATAAGTATTGCAGAATACACCCATAACTTAATAATTAAATGTTATGTTTATGTTTCAAGTGCTATGGGATAGGGAAGCCTGAAAAACAATGACTCTATCTGTCTAAAGAAAAAAGAGAAATGGCTCATTGACTGGTGTGGGAGTCGCATAAAAGTGTGCCTGTCTCAGGCCAGAGAAAGGAGAGTGCAGATTGTTAGGAACTGGCTGGGTATGCAGTTGTTCCAGGATTGATTCCCAGTGTCACATATCGCTCCCTGAGCATATCTAGGTGTCATTTCAGAGCACAGAGCCAGGAGTAAGCACTGCACACCTCAGGGTTGGTCTCAAACCAAAAGGGATGAAGTTTCTAAAAATTCAGTGAAACTAACTGTAACTAGGGGGTTCATTAGTGAAAGGAAACGAGTTTCTCTGGGAGCTAAATAGTTCACAATGGCCTCCTAGAAATAACACATTGTACCCAAGAAAGTACACACACCTGGGACCATTGGAATCATACAGCTTTGCAAAAAGTACCAGAAAAAAAACTGCTAAAAAGGAAAGGATAAATTATACCCTAAGTTAGAAATGAGAAAACTGATATGTACCTCCCTTTGGCAAAAATAAAATACCATGGAAAGTCTAGACTGAAGTGAGAGGACTGGAAAAAACAGTGAAAGAAACAAGAAAGAAATACTGTTGCCTTTTTCTCCAGGATGCTCTCAGGAAGTAAACAAGCAGGAAGGTCTGCTGTTATCTTGGGAAGATTTCCTTCGATGAAAAGTAAGACCCTCCTTTCTATACTCACACTGTTTCAAGCTTGAGAAAGCTGCAGATACTAGTATCATTATTTACTTGTCTTAAAATCATGGTTTTAAGCCTAATAACACATCCTAATAGTCAACCTCACTACTCAAGCACCCTTCCAAGATTTTCTCAAGCTCACACTCCTATGTTGGTGCAAATGATAGATGGGCTTCTGAGTCTGGACCAGATCTGTAGAGGAATCAAGGAAGTGCCTCCCCCAACCAGCTGTGTGTGTTTCTGCACTCCAAATGATCACGAAGAATTGTTACTCATACATGTTAAACACATCCATTCCGAAGCATGCACATTTTTTCTAGCCTATTTTTAAAAGGTAAATTTATAACAATTCTTTATTTTCTCCAGAGATTTGCATGATCCATTCTAATTTGTCTTCCTTCAGTTAAAAAATGTCCAAATACACAAGACCATAGAAGAGCAATACATTTATTATTTGGAAATTTGTCATTTGTAAAGTAAAATAAGCCTGTACATTTAATGATTATAGTTACTGCAATAAAAAGAAATTTAGCTAATTTTGAAACTAGTAAAGAGTGAATGGCTATCACAGTATTGTAGGATATATTTTAAGGTCACAAAAGAATAAAACAAAAACTTACAAATACACTTTAGTTACAGACATCAAGACTTGTGGTGACTTTTTCACTTTTAAAATATTTAAAAACTGGGAGAGTGATAACTGATGAGTTATAAAAAGTGAAATATTAATATCTGACTTTGTTCTTAAAAAGAATAACTTCTAGAAATAAAATAAACTATTTAAAAATCATTCAAAACTGTTTATAGTTTACCAATATAGAAATTTGATAGTGGAAAACTCAATTATTAAGCAAAGTTTCAAGAATTGAAAATTAGAGGTTAATGAATACAAAAAACCGTACCTATACTTTGTAGGTTAATATATATGAATATAAAATTTGTCAACTTCCATAAAAGAGACATTTCAGTCTGGGATTTGTTTGTATTAATCAACTGTTGGAAGTTTATCTCCTATTTCTAATATACTGTTTCTACATTTTTTTTATGAGGCACAGTGAGGCAAGCAGAAACTACTATATGAATGACTAGGTAATTCAATATGGAACTAACTCTTCTACCAGACAATCACTAAGTCACAAACACTAGAGATGCACATCTTAAACAAGGTAGGAAAAAAACAAAATATGGATTGTTTCCCCATAGTGTGTGGGAAAAACACCCACAAGGTTGACATATAAATCTTAAATACTATTAGAGGCATCTGACTAACACCACCACTTACCAGTCTGGTTTTACACCTACAACAGAACCCTGGTGTTCCAAGAGAAACTAAAAGTATCATTTTCTTCTCCCACAATTCTGAAGCAAGAAAACTAATTAGTTATTTATTAAAAATATATTTCAAAATAAATAAATGAAAAAGCCAATGACAAATTATAAAAGGACAGCCAATCTGACATCTTGTTACTCTTTCATAAATAAGGTGCTGTAATTGACAGAGAAGTTATTAAAGCTATGTGCATAAATTCCCTATCTTTGAAATTCTATTTTAGAATTCTAATTCCTCACCAGAAAAAAATTTTTTGAAATACTTTCAACCAAATTTCAACCTACCAGTTAAGAAAAACCTTTCATTTCATAACTTTATTTCTGAAGAAGACATGGAAACAATTGTCACTTCCAGCAACTATCTGAAACTCTCCTTCAAAACCTAACTACAATTATGTTTGAAATCATGATGTTTAAATAAAGAAATTATTTAATTAAAAAAAGAATTATCCTTTGACATTATAAATCAAAATCTGTCCTCATTTTTTTGATTTACCCAAGAAATAAACTAGACAAACATCTATTCAAACTGGAACAATCAGTTTAGCAATGGTAATTATTAAAGCTCACAGAAGTTTTCTACTATGTTAACAATTTTCACAGCAAAATTATTTATAAATAGATGACAAAAATCAAAAATCAACAAATCAGAATGTCAAACTCCTTACCACAACCCATAGTACAAAACAATATGAAAGCCCTTAAATAAATTGGAAATTTCAATTTAAAACTTTTATTGTACTGGAACATAAGGAAATTATTATTTTCTTAACAGGAATATACTAATTCACTAGTCTAAATTTTCCTTTTCACATTTCTAGACTTCACAATAAAAAAAAACTAGAATATGTAAACTCATTCCTTAATAATTTGGTCCCCAGTACCTATCAAGATTTCTTGCCATTCTTCTCACTGGCATTACTAATGGAGCTTGAAATTAACTTTTTTTGGCCTTATTCCTTGTTTTATTTTGTTTTGTTAGTCTGGGTTTTGTTTTCCTTTAGTGTTTTATTTTATGCCCCATTTTCTGAGAAGTCAGTACAGCTCTGGAAGCAGTTTATCTTAACTAATGCAATGGAACTAAGGAGAAAATGGAATATATAGAACATTAATATTTTAAAATTTCCTGTGAATTATAACAGATTTTAAAGAAAAGTAAAGCTGGAAGTTTTTCTATTAAGGGGGAGATAATCTTGGACATAACACAGCATTATCAAGACTATAAATTACCTGAGGCTGGTTTATTCTTAAGGCTACTCATATTGTTATAAAATGTAACCTCGAGATAATATTAGAATAAGTCTGCAAGGACAAATTATCTAAATGAAAAATCAAATTTTAACTCAATGCCTACAGAAGAATAAAAAGTAAAATTTCATAAACACAAAAAATCCAAAAGGCTTCACTCCCAGTATGATTATGATGGAATTAGAACAGCATGGCTTTAACTACATAGATTAATATTTATTTTGAACATATGTAGCTAAAATATTATTATATCCCTCATTTTTTTTTGCTAGAAACATGCTGATTAAAATGAATCATTTATCTAGGCTGACAGTAAGACAAAACTATACTGTATATTTTTTATCTTTGATTAGGTAAGAAACTAACAACATCTGGTCTGCTACAATTATCCCAAGTTATTAAAAATGTATTTCTGATGGGGCCAGAGCTATAGTACAGAGGGGAAGATGCTGCCTTGCACATGGCCTACCAGGTTTCCATTCTTGGCATCCCATATGGTACCCAGAACCAGTCAGGAGAGATCTCTGAGAATAGAGCAGAAGTAAGTCCCAAAAACTGCTGGGTATGACCCAAAAGCTAAAAAATAAAAAATATATATTTAAGATGCTCATTTTAATTTATAATTCCTTACACCTTGTAAATTTTTCAACTTAGCAATCAAAAAGTAAAGATAAAACAGTTAGGAATTTCTTAAAAGTACTACTTTTAAGAAGAAACCCAAAACTCAAAGAAATGTTACTATTAATACAATTCTTGAGTAGTATAATTATTAACAAAATCAGTTATTTGGTAACCCAGAATAGGAATTTCAAATTTTTTATTCTTTCAAAAAGCCCTCAATTTGCCAAAAGAGGTTTAAATTCTATCTTCTTATATATTATGATTAGAAAACAGAATGTCTTACATGGATATAGATCTCTCTAAAAGAACCCAGATACTGGCATCATTCTTATAAGGAAAACTTCTCAAGGGTCTTTTTTTTTTTTTTTTTTTTTTGGTTTTTCGGGCCACACCCATTTGATACTCAGGGATTACTTCTGGCTAAACGCTCAGAAATTGCCCCTGGCTTGGGGGGAACTATATGGGATGCCGGGGGATCGAACCCAGTCCTTCCTCGGCTAGCACTTGCAAGGCAGACACCTTACCTCTAGCGCCACCTCGCCGGCCCCTCATGGGCCTATTTTAAAGGAGCATCACAACTAGTTCTTAGACTTATTATATTAATTTAAAATACATGACTTCAAAATATCTTTGTGAACAGCTATTTTTTTTATTTTGATCATAATGGCTTACATATCTTTCACAGTAGTATTTTAGGTACATATCAACTTTGAATCAGGGGAATACCCATCACCAAATTTGTCTTCCCTATCCCTTCTGCAACCCGTATACCCCACCATCACCCCCCAGACTGCTAGAGTAGGTGGTCCCCTCTTTTGAACAACTATTTTATTGTGCATGTTACCAGTAATTTTGATCTCAAAATCCTCTTTATTTTCACATTACTTAAGTACAGCTACCCACAGATTTTATGTATGCTCATTAAGTTATATTCTGTTCAACAGTTTATTCGAGAGAAAAGTCTTTAAAATCATACCCTGTCCTCTCTAACCATTATTTTTTGACAGTTTTACTATATCTATAAATTATCATTTTTGAAATAATAATTTTTCTTCAAATCCTACAAAAATTTAGTTAGTGGGAAATGTACAGAGGGAAAGGGGAAATACTAAATATATAGATTGTATTTTATAGTCTATATGTTACATACAATGATCACTAGAGAATGTATTAGAACTGTTATAAAGACATTTCTGGCATTATTATTTGACAGTGTCTGTAAGCATTCAGTCTTCCACTTGTATCTCATAAATTGCCAAATAATCATTCCTTTCAGTAGAAGTCAAAAATAAAAAAGTATAGTGTACATGAAATAACATGACAAAATGATTCCAAATGGGAGACTATGAAGATTGAAGGCAAAAGATATAATGTGTGATACTAATCATGCAAGTATGAGGAAAGGAAACAAGGAAGATGGCTTGATTCGTGTGCTCCATATTTTTTACTACATGAAGCAATGGTGACAGTTCTTATTTTCTGCTCTTGACAACCATATATAATAATCATATCATATGTCAGCACTTAATATTTCAGGAATCAATTTAATCCTCACAGTCACCCTATTGAAATGGATAACATTAGCACAATGAAACTGAGAGTAGAGTGATATTTAAGGCATGATCCAAGGACACAAAGTTGTTTTATGGTAATCCCAAGGTTCATTGGAGCCTAAATTTAGCCCATGTTATATTTATACTAGGGAGGTCACCCAAGCAGTACCCAAAGGACAAGGGCTTTCCAGTTAATATTAGCCAATTAGGCTGGATATTTTAGTGCTAGGGCTTGAGATTGCAGAGCTGCTCAGCCCCTGTAGTGCACAGTGTCAATCAGGATCATATCAGGGTCTTACCCAGTGATATGGAGAAAGAAAAGCAGTACCAGGAATCAAAGTTTGACTTTAGTGTTATCACTCAGAGCCATTATTCCATACTTAAAACCATGAAGTCTTGCTGGCAATTAATAAATTTGAGTTGACACTAGCAATTTTTTAAATCATACAAAGATCATTTTATCTCATTTCATGCATGATATTTTATCTGCCTTATTATAGCAACATCTTTTAAAATATCAACCCATACGGGCAGGGGTGTGCATTAGTAGTATCAATATCACCTTGCAGGTCTAAAGTAACAGTTCAGTACCTTGCACCACTCACATTACTAAAGAGGATCCTGGAGTCACTGCCCCTGTGTCTCCAAGTGTGTTATAACTGTCAGACAGAAAACAAGGTATGATCTCCAACAATCAATATATCTCAGTGGACCAAATAGCACTAACAACAGGGCAAACTCTGGACAAATGTAGAACCACAAAGGTAAATGGGAACTTTTATGTAAATACCTTCATATTAAAATAAAAATTACCTAGTGACATGAAATATAATCTTGTTTTTGTTTTTTTTGGTTTTTTTTTAGATTTTTGGGCCACACCCGGTAATGCTCAGGGGTTACTCCTGGCTATGCGCTCAGAAGTCGCTCCTGACTTGGGGGACCATGTGGGACGCGGGGGGGATCGAACCGCAGTCCGTCCTAGGCTAGCGCTGGCAAGGCAGACACCTTACCTCTAGCGCCACCACGCCGTCCCCGAAATATAATCTTCACGTAGATAACCAAGTTAATTAAAAGGTCTACAGGAATCTCAGAAACTTAATTATCTTATATTTCCATAAAAGACTAAAATAAAGGGACTGGAATGGTGGCACAAGCAGTAGGGTGTTTGCCTTGCACGCACTAACCTAGGACAGATGGCGGTTCAATGAGTTCCATATGGTGCCTCAAACCAGGAGCGATTTCTGAGCTCAGTCAACAGGCCACAGAGAACTACAATATTCAAATTCTCAATGTATTGCTAAATATTGTGTCTTCTAATTTCTTGAATAATATAAAGTTGACATTTTTTTCTTCACTCTGTAAAACTCCCATGGCACTGGATAAAAACATGTTTTACCATCTTTTCAACTATTCTTAAAATTGTGATTTCTTTATATGACTTCAATTATGAGAATTTATAAATAAATCACTTTGAGCAAAATGAAAGAAATTTATTGCTTGAACCCTCTTAACTAAATTAAAAGCCATTCTGGATATTTGATTTAGTGTAGCATTTAAAATACAAACATATAAAATTATATTTATAATGCAGGGCTCCCAAGAATGGATTTTCACTTTCAGATAAAAAAGATTAATCTTAACAATTGTATTCAACCTTTTAATTACAAGACTAAATCAATAGGTCAACACAATGTAATAACAAAGCCTGATAAGGTCATTGAGCCAATGCTCACCATCACTAAGATCATATCTTTAAAGTCAAAAAGACTATTAACATCTTGCAGTCCAAATGGACATTATATAATACAAACCTCTTCTTCAGAGGCCAGTAAAGTAGTGCAGAGTCAAGAGCAGAAGCAAAAAATGTGCAAAAATCTGAGAACTTCTGAATATGGGATGGGAATAAAAGAGGATCTGAGTAATAGGCATTGCTGGATGGACCACAGCAAACCCAACTCAGTTTGAGTTGTACACAGAACAGGCTGGAGTCCTGAGCCCTTGTAGGTGTGGTCCTTATGATATTCAGAGAAAGTCAAGAAAAAGAAATATTTCTTTATACATGCAGCAGTTGAGGAAGAAAATTGATGGATTCTGTCTCACACTTTTATAAGTAGAGCAAGTTACAATAATCTTCCATGTTAATTACACTGGACTCTGCATCCTTTCTTGATGGCTCCTCCAATTCTGTCTATACCAAGAAGTCGACAAGATTCTTGTAAAGTGAAACAGATCTAATTTAAACCTGTCATTTGTGGAACCAGTGGTGCTCAGAGATGACTTCCACTTAGTGCCTGTGGAAGAACCAAACTTAAGTTCCACCATGCACATCAGTCCTTTTTGAGCCATGTTTCACTCCCTTGAAAACCTTCACTAAATTCTCATAGTTCTTCAATTCAAAATAATGGAGAAAAACACTATAAAGTCCAGGCTAGTAGCTTCTATCCCAGGCAGATATACTGCCATTTCCTCACACATCCTTAAGTTCTACCAAGCTAGACCTTTTCTGACTGCCTTACAACAAAGACCTTTCTCTAGATAATGTTCCTCATCTTTTCAGGCATGGTCTTCTTTAAACTAGTTTCCTTCCTGTGGCCATCTGCTGATCTCCCAGTCTCATTCTATGACCATCTATTGACATTTTCAACTATACCCTCCCCTTAAAAAAAGGGGGGGCACAGCAAGCATGTGCCCTTTGGTTGGGAAACACTGCTGCTATCGGAAAATGGAATATTTAGCCTCTGGAAAAAGAAGGTCCATGAAATCATGTGCCTGATCTTTGTATGATGTGGCATGTATATCTGCATCTCATATGGCTGCCCATGGCCCAACTGCCTGTATTGTAATGCCTGCACATAATGCCAAAAATCTCAAAATGGCTCTTGGCAGGAAAAATATATATCCAGCCCTTGCTAGACCTTCAGACACGAAGTTTCTTTCTGTAGTACATTTTTTTAAGTTTCAAGAAGAAAAAAAATCTCATCTGAAATGCAAGAAATCTGTAAATCAAATATTTTCAGGACACTCAGTATTGTCTTTTCTGGTTTATAATAATCATGTTTGAGTATATCACATAATAGTCATTATGTCAAGTGAACAAAAATGATTAATGAGCCCTAATTTTCTTTGTTGTATTTTTTTCCTGCTAATGGGACTGTTAATATACTGAAATTGTCGGAACTTGTCTTGTAATTGGTAGACCCAATTTATCCCCAGTACCACTGTAGCCCCCTGAGAACACTAGGAATAGTCCCTAAATACAAAGCCAGACCTCAGACTTGAGCACCCCAAACAAACAGATTTAAGACAAGAGGAATGAAGGCCAGGAGGTCCAGTCCATGTTACAAAGCTTGCGACAAAAAGCAGTGAGTGCATGTAGGGTCTAGAAGGGTCCACTATGACAATGCTCGTTGTAACTGATCACTATGGACAAGAACTGGGTGCTCAATTAGGATGAAGTGACATACATGGTATTCCTTCATTAACAGTAGTGCAAACCACAGTGTCACGAAAGAAGAAATATAGGGAGAAAAGGAAAGAGAGAGGTAGAGAAAGAAAGAAGAAAGAAAAGAAAGAAAGAGAAGAAGAAAGAAAGAAAGAAAGAAAGAAAGAAAGAAAGAAAGAAAGAAAGAAAGAAAGAAAGAAAGAAAGAAAGAAAGAAAGAAAGAAAGAAAGAAAGAAAGAAAGAAAAGAAAAGCAAGAAGAAAGAAAGAAAGAAAGAAAGAAAGAAAGAAAGAAAGAAAGAAAGAAAGAAAGAAAAGAAAGAAAGAAAAGAAAGAAAGAAAGAAAGAAAGAAAGAAAGAGAGAAAGAGAGAAAGAGAGAAAGAGAGAAAGAAAGAGAAGAAGAGAGAAGAGAAAGAGAGAAGAGAGAGAAAGAAAGAGAGAGAGAAAAAGAGAGAATGTCTGCCCCAAGAAAAAGGCATGTAGGAGGGAAACTGGAGAATTGGTGTGTGAAATATGCACTGGTGAAGAGTGGTGTATATTGTATAAATAAAACTAAACTAAAAACAATTTTGTGACAATGTTACTTAAATAAAGTAAATTCTATTAAAAATTTAAAGAAAAAAACTTTCTTAAATATAATTTTCATTTTCCCCAAATAATTCTAAACTAATAGAATATTTTAAAGCACACATCTTACCATTATTTACAGCATAAAGTGGTAAATTCTAATTAACAATAAGAATAGCTTATCATCAAACACCATGGAAAACATCCAAAATTTAAAAAAATCTTAAGTTCTACTTAAGTCTATAGTGTTCATGAAATAATACTTTGCTTCTATCTTATTTTTTTAAATTAATTATGGCGTTATGTTCTGCAGTTCTGTGGTTATATAGGGAAAGGACTCCAGACCTCCCTTATGCATGACATTTATTCCACCACTTGATCTATATTCCAGGCCCAATTCTTAAAACCTGTCTACCATATTGATATTTTCCTTCCTTTACTGCTCGTCTTTGACAAACAAAAAGTCATAGCCACAGCATCTTTACCTTAAAACTAATTCATTTATTTCTAAAGAGGTCCTCAGAATCCAAAGGCATCAGACACTTAAAAATCTCCATTAATGTTAGAAGAGTTTAGGGGAAAGATGAAGATAAAGCAACTTTACAGAACTCAAAATCCTGACAGTTGCAAAATGAGAGCTCTATCTCTAAAGCTTATCTAAGTGTGTTTCACTAAGTATATTAAAGAAAATCTTAAGTATATTCATATCACATCTAGCCTGCCTTACCAAGCTTTTGATGCTGTTTTATTTTTGTTGTTTGTTTTGGTTTTGGTTTTGGGGCCACACCCATTGGCAATCAGGGGTTGTCTTTGCTCTTTGCTCATAAATCACTCCTGGCTCAGGGGATTATTTGCTACTTTGGGGATCAAACCCAGGTCCATCCTAGATCAACAGCGTGCAAAGCAAACGCCCTACCTATGTGCTATCACTCCTGCCCCAAAGTAGTTTATTTCTGACATTCTGAAAATTATTAGTACAAACAGGTAGCTAATATTAAACTTCCTCTATGTTGGAGCTGAAAAAGTAATACAGTGGGTAGGATGATTGCCTTGTGCAGAGCCAGGCTGGGTTCCATTCTCAGACCCACAGTCTCCCAAAAGAGTGGTTAATTAGTATAGAGCCAGGAGTACCCTGAGTACTGCAAGATGTGTCCTTAAAACTTCTGTTTATGTACTTTTTTCTGCATAATAAATATTCACATGTTTTGACCTAAAGCTGTATCAAGGCAACTGACCAGTTTTCTTCCTTTTTGCCAGCTCTATTAAACTTCTCCACTGGAACAAGCTTAAGTCTACAATGAGCTTTTCTGATCACAAAATGGGAAGGGAGCAGTGAACCATCACAGCCTCTAGGGATATCTACTCTTCTCAGTTGAAATGTCACTTGCACTGGGAAGTTTTAGAGATACAACTAATCCCCCATTCCAAAGAAATCTGATCCCTTTACTCTAATTTTCATTGCAATGTCAACTTGAACTGCTTAGCACTGAAAACAATTTTGACTAAATGATTAAGAAAGACATTGTTTAATGTTCCATTTTAGTAGTGTGATTTTATAAATACTGTCAAGTCAGAGGCTCTTCTTGGCATGGTATGTCTCATCTTCCGGGGATCATGCAGATATTTGCCATTAATAAATACTTGAAAAACCAAAAAAAGTAAAATTTGATAGTGGTCTTTTTCAAAGTTCAGAATAAAGATATACAGAAACATACTTAGGGAAAATGGTTTTACTAATAGAGCAAAAATAAACTGTGTTTACGTACATTATCTCATATTAATTTTCACAATAACTCTGAATGGTCAGTACTACATGTATCACAATTTTATACATGACTAAAGAGGCATGGACTAAAGAAATCAGGTCTTATAGTGAGTAAGAAACCATTATTCTAGTCCTTATCTTTTTTTCTAACTTTTTTGCTTCCATTATTACATACTTTAGTTTTGTGTTTTTAATTTCTTTATATTTTTTATTTTACTATAAAACTACTAAAATTCAGGTCAAGAAATAGCTTGTGGAGATAATAAAAATAAGATTTAGGGGCCGGAGAGATAGCACAGCGGTGTTTGCCTTGCAAGCAGCCGATCCAGGACCTAGGTGGTTGGTTCGAATCCGGTGTCCCCATATGGTCCCCCGTGCCTGCCAGGAGCCATTTCTGAGCAGACAGCCAGGAGTAACCCCTGAGCCCCACCGGGTGTGGCCTAAAAACCAAAAATAAAATAAAATAAAATAAAGATTTAGTTGTGTATCCAATTCCAAAAGCTAAGTATGCATCCCAGCTTCAAAGACCAGCACCATACAATTCCCCAAACACTACCCAGTTTGTACCTGAAAACTCTGCAATAGTACCCTGGGGTGTTCTTCCTAACTCCAACCCATTAGGGTAACAGCATCATTGCCTCTGTGGTCCTGGCCCTAAAGTGTCAACCCAATAGTGCAAAATCAATCACCAGTAGATTATTAGTGCCTTGTGGGCATCACTTGCAAGAGCATCCCCCAGGTTATTTTTTTAAAGAAATAAAAACTAGGGGGGTGAAGCAATAGTATTGAGTAGATCTCTGGCTTTGCATGCAGCCAATCTTGGATTCAATCTTCAGCACTCCATATGTAGCCAAAGCTCACCAAAAATTACTCCTGAGCACAGAGCCAGAAGGAAGACCTAAGCACTGCAGGTTGTGGCTCAAACCCAGTAAATAAATAGAAATAAAAAGCATATTAATTCTTAAACATTATAATAACTTGTAGCTGTTTTATGTGAATTATTATTCCTATTCCCATGACAAGTAAATCATAGAACATATACCTAGAATATCTGAATTTATATTTTAAATGCAGCAAATGAGGTCACATATAATTCAGTATACTATATATATAGTATACTGAATTATATGTGACCTAATTTATATATATATGTGACCTCATATATATATATATATATACTTTACAAATGAAGAGATATTGAAATTTCCTTAATAGAATAGTGCAATGAGCCCAATTATTGGTATGGAAATTTATTAGTTTGATGAATTTAAGAGAAAATTCATCTAAAAGTTATTATCAAATGTTCTATCAAATCCTAAAAATATGTGTTTAAGTATTTGTCTTAAGGGGCATCCATAGAAGTGCTGGAGCCAGCAACTCTCCATCAAGGCTACTCTTTTTTTTTTTTTTTTTTTTTTTTGGTTTTTGGGTCACACCCGGCAGTGCTCAGGGGTTACTCCTGGCTGTCTGCTCAGAAATAGCTCCTGGCAGGCACAGGGGACCATATAGGACACTGGGATTCGAACCAACCACCTTAGGTCCTGGATCGGCTGCTTGCAAGGCAAACACTGCTGTGCTATCTCTCCGGGCCCATCAAGGCTACTCTTAATGGTTCTCAGGAGTTCACATAAATCTTGGTGCACTGTTTGTTCTGGGTTCAAAGACAAGTCTTGTGCACGTAAAGCGTTATCTCTTGTCCTTTGGGATATCTTCCCATCTTCCTCCTAAAATGACTTTAGGAACATCAGAAATCATCCATCCATCCATCTATTTATTCATCCATTCACCCATCCATGTAATCTATCTAATCTATCACCTATTAGATGCACATATATACAAAAACAATATAACTATAAATGCCTTTAGGAATAGAAAAAAATAAATAAAATGTAAATCTTGTTTTTCTTTTTTATTTTTTGGTCACACCCAGCAGTGCTCAGGGGTTACTCCTGGCTCTATGCTCAGAAATCGCTCCTATCAGTGTCGGGGGACTATATGGATGCTACGATTTGAACCACCGTCCTTCTGCATGCCAGGAAAATGTCATACCTCCATGCTATCTCTCCGGCCCCTGAAACTTGAATCTTAATAGTACACTTAACATTTTACTGAATGTAAAATGACTTTAGTATGTCTATTTATAGTTATGACTTCACAAAAATGTCTAACTTTTTATCTTTTGGGGGGGCACACACAGCAATGTTCAGGGGTTACTCCTGGCTCTGTATTCAAAAATCAATCCTGGCAGGTTGGGGTAGCATGTGATACGGGGGGTCAAATCCAAGTTGGCTGTATGCAATGCCTTCGCCACAGTGCTATCGCTCTGGGCCATCTTCTTTTATCTTTTGAAATATGCTATTACTGCATGCAATATATGCCTCCACTCTTTAAGAAGGATGTATATTTAAAATTTATTATAAAATTAATTTTCTATTCCATTTTGCTGAAATATTAACTTGCTAGCAGAGATATTATATTTTAATGAGTTATACCAAATTTATCTCATGGATATTTTAGGGAAATTATCCCAGTCCAATCTTTTATTCGTAAATGAAACAGACCTATAAAGTACTGTGGTCAGTGTGATACAAGGACAGTATGGCAATGTCCTGCTTGAAATTCGGAATTACAACTCCCAAGTAGGGGGTGGAGAAAAAAAAGAATTCCCAAGTATAAGAGTGAGAAATGCCATAACAGAGAGAAGTATAAATTACAATGCAATATGTGACCTTTGATATCAGGTCGATTCTTTACAATTTTTTTTTCTATTACAGTAAGAATACATACTAAAATCTAACCTCTGCATAGTGTTTTGAGTATAATATACTGTCAACTATAGGCACAATAATTTATAGCAGATCTCTGGAACTTCATCTTGATATAACAAAAACGTTATCAGTTTATTAGAAAATGAAGAGCTATTAACCAACAATAATTTAATATATTTTGTGAAAACAAGATGTGCCGAAGTATGCCTTTGAAAATACTTTATGAGCTTTCATTATTTCATAGGCAGGTAGGGACAGAGAAATTTTCAGTGAAACTTAATGTATTTTGTAGCAATAACTTTAAAAGCAGTCTCTCATGTTCTACTGTTATTCCAGATTCATAAAGCATATTTATACAACCATATAATCCGTTATTAATATTTCCTTGAATTATGTTCTATAAATAAGTCCTTGTGAAGAATAAAATAACATATAAAATGAAATAAATATAGGTTTCCAATCTGAGCACCAGAAATATATCTTAAATATATGTATGACTAGAATCAAAAGTCACAAATAAGATAAAGTAAGACTGTTAGTACCTCTGACAAAGAACAAACAAATTAACTCAAATTTGTAGGTACTGATATTACTGAGTAAATTATTTTGTAAGGCAAAAAACACCTGTTTTACTCTCCATAATGCACAGCTGTACACCTTATATTCTATATGTCACACTTATTTTGAAGACAGAATTTAATCCTACACTTAGTAAAACAAGTTTATGTTCAGTAATTGTTAGTTTGTGTAGCTCTTTTCTGACCTCCCTTCTGTAAACAATCTTTACTTACTCTAATGTTTCTGCTTGACAAAACAATTATTTCAAACTTGAATTTTTGAGATGCAAAAACCAAGCCCACTGGTTTTTTATTACATATCAGAAAATAAAATTAGCTCTAAGAGGATTGTTAATATCATGTTTGAGATTTAGAGAAAAAGGTGCATGAAGAAAAGTTAAGAAAACTCTAACAGCTTTTATGGGATGATACAAGTACAAATAAATGATAGTTTCTTAACTCCTCAAATCAGTTTCATTCTAATGCATTTTGTTTCATTTGTGATTACTAGTCTATTTTGGATTTGGGGCCATAAACGGCTGTGACCAAGACTGATTCCTGACTGGAAACTCAAAAATCACTCCTGACAGTCCTGTGCAAAGTAAGGACCTGACCCACTGTACTATTTTTCCAGCCTATTCATTTGTTTTAATATTAAATTAATTTGAAAGGCATTAAACAGAGTTCTGTTTACATGTTAATAGTAGCTTTGTTCTTTTCTACTATTTTATTGACCTCAACTATTCTAGGTTGGTACATATGAATTAGTAATTGGGGGAGGAGGTAGATCACACCCAGAGACAATAAGCCTGGGCTTATTCCAGGCTCTGAGCTCAGAGATGACACCCAGAGATGCCTGGGAGGCAGTTATATAGATCTGAGGATCAACTGAGTCAACCACATACAAGACAAGCACTTTACCCATTGCAAAATCTCCCTGGCCCCTGAGTTAGTAACTCCTAAGAATAATAAATTAGTAGATCACTAATTTTTTTAACTATAGATAATAGAGCTTTGGAGCTTACTATTTGTAATAACAGATGGTTAGTATTTCTTAAAAAGGAACTTGAAAATTGTTAGAAAAATAAGTGATGGCATAATGATGCTGTGGATCAATACAACCTAATAGTAAAAGTCATGCATCTAGTGTATATTTGTTCTCATAATTACATTTAAATGAAATCTTTCCAATAGAAATAATTAAAATGTGGCCCAGGCCTTGCATTACTTATCCTAGCACAATATGAAAACACATGTGTATTGAGCAAACAGAGCAGTAAATCATACTATGAAACAATTTTGATAAAATAAATTCAATTTTTAAAGGAATGACAGTTGAAAAAGTAAGCAGAAGAGAGTTACAAAAACAGTATATAGTTTATCCTCATTTATACAAGCACAGACACAAGTATATATAAAATAGATTTGTATATATTTAAATACATAGATAACCAATAGTATAATCTGTGAACATTGTGGTATACTACTGTATGTTACTCTGCGATATTACATCAGATGAGTTCTGCTTTGGCTTTAAGTATCTGTATTTCATAAGTATTCAACACGAATATACTACAATCAAAACTATTTAAAGTATCATCATCCAGGAATATGATAAGATGCACTAGGAGAAATACTAAAACTAAAATTCAAGTCTCACTGACATCCTGGTAAAATCAAAAGAGCAAACAAAAATAATAGTGCAAATAGTGCAAACAAAAATAGACTAGTACAAGAAAAAAAGAATCATGCAAAAGTCTAAGATAGCATATCAAGAAATGATGTAACAGTAAAAGTATTAAAACACAAATTGTTGAACAAACATACCATCATCTAACAAAGATACTATTGAATCCCTTGTGCACATAAGTCCATTTGTTTGCATTAATGTAGGTTCATTTTTCATTTATAAACCTAGAGCTTTCTTTCACATCACATTATTATTTTGTTGTTACTCTATCTCAAGTACCTTCATATTCAAGGAATAAAACATACATACACACACCACTGCAATCTTATAATCATCCATTATTCAAGAAAGCTCTCATTGAATAAATGTCTGCTCAGAGGCTCTAAGCAAATTTCATTTTTGAACACTACTGTCTGTAGCCCAGCAGACTATTTCACAAGATAAGATCACATATTTAATCAAATGCACCAAGAAAGAAAGAAAGAAAGAAAGAAAGAAAGAAAGAAAGAAAGAAGGAAAGGAAGGAAGAAGGAAGGAAGGAAGGAAAGAAGGAAGGAAGGAAGGAAGGAAGGAAGGAAGGAAGAAGGAAGGAAGGAAGGAAGGAAGGAAGGAAGGAAGGAAGGAAGGAAGGAAGGAAGGAAGGAAGGAAGAAGGAAGGAAGGGAAAGAAAGGAAGGAAGGAAGAAAGAAAGAAAGAAAGAAAGAAAGAAAGAAAGAAAGAAAGAAAGAAAGAAAGAAAGAAAGAAAGAAAGAAAGAAAGAAAGAAAGAAAGAAAGAAAGAAAGAAAGAAAGAAAGAAAGAAAGAAAGAAAGAAAGAAAGAAAGAAAGAGAAAGAAAGAAAGAAAGAAAGAAAGAAAGAAAGAAAGAAAGAAAGAAAGAAAGAAAGAAAGAAAGAAAGAAAGAAAGAAAGAAAGAAGGAAGGAAGGAAGGAAGGAAGGAAGGAAGGAAGGAAGGAATGAAGGAAGGAAGGAAGAGAAAGAAGACAGACAGATAGAAAGAAAGGAAGGAAGGAAGGAAGGAAGGAAGGAAGAGAAAGAAGACAGACAGATAGAAAGAAAGAAAGAAGAAAGAAAGAAAAATAAAAAGAGAAAGAAAGAAAAAGAAGAGATTCAAAGTTAAATTAATGTCAAATAAAAAAACTGACAGCTTAATCATTTAAAGCATTTTCATTAAGAATATAGAATAATAACAAAAGTACATAAAATTTCTTCTAATTATGATTTCTATTAACTTTTAAATTCTATCAAATGATCTTCCTATGTTCCTATTTATGTGGGTTGCTACTAGAAAGAAAAAAAAAAAAACAGCTGTCTGAAGAGATAGTAAAGTGAATAGGGTGCATGCCTTACACACTACACTCAACGTGGTTCCCAGAACCTTACCAAAGAGTGATCCTTGTATACAAAGCCAGGAGTAAGTCCTTATCATTATCAATTGCAATATAAATATCAAACTCCTTTTTTCACTTTCACTCTTTTCTTTTTTATCATTGTGGTTTGGTTTGCACTTAATGAAGGGGTGCCGTACATGATCCTTTCAAAGCAGAATTTTTTTCTACTCTAACTACTGTCTCCACTCTTAGTGACAAGCTTTCTACCTTCTAATCCTTATCTCTATTGTCTCTAAATGTCATCCTCACATTGTCTTTTATTTTTTTATAACTCATTGATGAGAGAGATTATTTTATTTTAATCGCTTTTCCTCTGACTTATTTCACTTGGCATGATACTCTCAATGTCCTTTCATGTATAAACTAATTTCATGACTATTTTTCCTAACAGCTATATAGTATTCCACTATGTAGATATAGCACAGATTCTTTAGCCAGTCACATTGTCTGACTGTAATTCAATCATGAACAACTTTATTGCTGAGAAAAAAAAAACTGTAGTATGAGTAACCTTGTAACCATGAGGTTCAAATAAAAAAAAATAAATTAAATTAAAAGAAATTTTTGAGGGGATGGACAGATTGTATAGTAGGTAGCACTCTTGTGTTGCATGTATCTAACCTTAGTATTTCATATGGCCCCAGCAGGAACTGCCAGAAATAATTTCAGAGTGCAAAGCCAGGAGTAACACTTGAACATGCTAGGTGTGCCGAATTCATCTCCAGAAAAAAATTTTTTGAACAAGTATATATAAAAAGTAATTTCATTGTCCTAACTTAAGCAAATATTACTTCTGAAGTATATATTTCAAGTTATAGAGTGTCAGCATTAAATACTACACATATCTGAGTTTTTCTAATAGTGGTCCATAAGGGATATCTGTTATTTGTGTAAAATTATTAATAGATATAGTGAAGTAAACTTGTATTGAATTCTTTAAACAGCTAATAAAGTTATTCACACTCAATTATTTGAAATATTCTATTTGGTGTACTTTTGAATATTCTGCCTCAAAACATAAGGCTCACTTGAATAAACATATTTTCCCATTAGCAGAAAAACCAGTTAGTTCACTAGCAATAGTAAGATAATTAGATACTGCAAACAGATAGATGGATCATATACACAAACCACTTTTTCTACCTTTACCTGTGTGTTCATTTCACGCTGTGTATATTCTCATGCCATAAGTTTATTTCTTCCATTTTCTAATAGATAACATTTTTCTTCATACAATTTCCACTTTTGTCATGAGAACAAATGAATTATTTTCAATCGAGGACCATCTTCATGTGTCTGGTGAATCTCATACATGAGTTGACTGACCACAATTTTCTGAGTTCAAGTGTTTTATAGTGATGGCTTTACTCACCTGAATACATCCAATGAGCAGATACTCTAGTAACCTATAAGGACAGCATTATTCTCTGCATATGAATACTATTTATCAAAAATGAAAATAAAACAAAATATAGTACTTTATGTATCACTATATCCATTTTTATGTGCATTGGTAATTACATCATTGCAAATGCTTATATAAACCACATATTTCAAATTTTTCTTATTTTTGCAACACTCTATTGACTTCTGCAATTCTGCAGTTGTCCTTGACTCTGAAAATCTGAATCCCCAATTTGCATATTTTCTTGGCTTCCCAGTTTAGGAAAATGGAGAAAAGTTTTCAAGTTTATTTCAACTACTGACAGGAAGAAAATAACCCTATTTTTAATAATTTTTCTATTTTTAATAGTTTTCTTAATGTTTTACTTGTCTTTATTAACAGAGGGACAATGCAATGGACATTCAAGCTGTATCGGGCCTTTTCCAGAGCACAAGATTTCCTTCTAAACAGTGTTTTCATCTTCAAGAGAGTTTTACTTCCAGAGAGGAATAGAAATGTCCTTATGGATTCCACTAGCTGCTGACTGCATAGTGATCTAAAGCTGGGTACCTATACAAATTGCTATAAAAGAGAAAGAAACCAATAGACAGAAATAAAAGGCAAGGGGAGCAGCATACAACTGGCATTAATTTCTAGTGGTATTTAAGACACTTTTTTCTGAGGTCTAGAGAAAAAGCGTCATCCTTCCCCAAGATTCTATTTTCTTCTAATATTTTATATTTTATTTTATATTTATAAATATTTTTATTTTTACATGTATGGAGGGTAGTGACTACCACACACCCAATAGAACTAAAGATACCATGTGTTGGCATAAAGTAAAAGAGGGTCAGCCAAATGCAAGGCAAATCTTATTTCTTATTCTATCTCTGGCTCTCCTCCAAGGTTTCTTTGAGTAAGAAACACAACAAAATACAATAGAGGAATAATTTTGACCTACAATTAGTGGAAGATGTTTTTGCAATTGAAAAAAAGAAATAATGCATATGCCCAAGTCTAGGAAGTCTTTGAGTTAGTCTTCTAACTGAGTTCCATATGACAACTGTGATGCTATTATAAAATAAGTAGCATTCATGAAAGCCTGCAAAATAATATTTGGTTTTCATACATAAAAATACTCAAGGAAATGAAATCTACATGAAACTCTCTATACACAACAAATTTTATATATTATTTTAAGAAAAGTTGCCTAAGTTCTTCTAAAGTCAATAACTGCTAATATTATGATTCAAACTCATTAGACAGATTTGACTGCATGGTTAAAGAAGCTACTATAAAAGAAAGGAAGTACATAGATATGCATATGACTCGTGTTAACACAAAGCTATTTCTCAATAGACTCTTTGTCTGTTCCTTGAAGTCATGATCAGTATTCTGTGTCAAGTTTCAAACAACAACCATCAGCCACTGACAGATCAAGAACACAGAACATCTGAAAACAAAACAAACATAAATATAAACCATAGAGCCACTCTTGCCAGAAAAAAAAAATCATACAAAAATATAACTATCAGTCAAGACCATTTCCTCTTATCCAAAAGTACTTGGAAGAGCCTTCAAGAAAGGAGAAGGGGGAGGTTGAACCAAACCAAAACAAAATAAAACAGGAGGCAATTGAAAACCCTCTGCCAGGGTCAGCTGTCAATGGAATGCGTTTTAGTATTCAGGTTACCCATCCATGCAGAACATCAAAACTGGGCTTGAGTCTGTCCCCTATTCTTACAGGCTTGGGTTACTGTGGAGCCACTGGGGATGTCTTGAATAGTAACACATTCTGCCTCTGCGGGACACATAAACACCAACACAAGCTGATCAAACAGACAGGGGTGTCCTTTCTACTTGGCTTTCATTTTCTAGAGTCATACTTTAAAACACTTAAGTCTGGTACAATTTAGCAAAGTCAGCTGTCCAACATGCAGCTTACTTCATTCATTTTTACCACCTACCATACTGTGTACTCTTTCTGTTTTAACATAAATGCTGGATAATTATGGTAGAAGCAGACATTATAATGGCTTTTGTTGCTATGTATTGTCACTGATAGGCAGATGTTAATTCTAAAATTTGGAGTTATTTATCATCCTTTCAATACTTTTAGTCTGTAAAGCAATTTGGGTGATCTAAATTTCAAGAATGTATCGCATTTACAGCAGTCTTATGAGGAATTGAAAGTGTAGATTATAAATCTTTTAAAAATAAAGGAATATTTAAATCTTGGAAGATTATGACGTCTTGATTTGGTTACAACATTATAGAAAATTCTGATGCAGTTAAAATTTAAAGAGCTACTGATGTGAAATGAAAAGATGATCAAGATTTTAATTTAAGATGTCTTTAGTTAAACTGCTACTTTTATTTTATACCTGATTTAAAGTCATCTTTAAATTCAGCGTTTGGTAGCTGTCAAAAATTTTTCTCTATGGAAATTGTGGTTTTGATGGTAAATTAGTAACAGAAAATAGCATTTTAAAAGGAAAAGGAAGAGTTCCAAAACAAGAACTAAAAGAATAAACAAAGGAGAGGCAAAGAGATTTGGAAAAATAGCTAAAGATAAACCCTTAAGTGCTTAAGGAAAAATTTCTGATTTTCATAGTGCATCAATAAATCTCTGACAAAGAAATTGACATTTAATTTTGCTAAATTTTCTTAATTATAGCACTTAATGGCATTTCTAACAATAATGTGACTGATAACAGGTTCCATGCATTAAATGCTCACTATATCAGATACTTTCTGATTTACTTCCCCACAAAATAAATTCTACTACTTTTGTATTAAAGGGAAATGACAGCTCTAAAAGTTGTAGAATTGGGATTGCATTCAAATGTTTTTTATTCCAAATGCCATTTCTAGGAAGCACATAAGTAGGAACATTTCCCAGTTAGGCCCATCTAAGGAGCATAATTTAGTTTCTACATCACTAAGTCAAGTTCTACCAACGTACTGGAGAAGATAAGTGCCGCAGTACTAAGATCATTGTGACAAGCTTTGCTCACAAATTAGAAAGAGCAATGGAGACGCATCTCCAAAATATACATAATCCACAAATGTATCTCTACTTTAAAGTTTTCAAATCATTGTCAGAGCATCATTCAGAAACACTGCAGTTCATCAGTTGAACTTGAGCATCTAGTAAGATTTATGTCCTCCTTCGGGTTTATCAAAAGTCACAGAGTGAACAATGGTATATAATTAACCCAAGGACAGTTCACTGGAAATAACCCATTGTGATGCTTAATATAGTGATTAGCACACTAACATCCAGATTATCACCTCCGAAAACTGAATTTCTCCCTAATAATTCATAAAACTCAAAAGTACTCCATTAGAGTTCTTGCAGTTCACGTTTACTAGGGTTACTCATATTCTGTATCCTAGTTTAAACCTAGCTCAAACTAAGGTGGTTGTATATTAATCCTCACCTCAAATTTTAAAAAAGCATAAAATAAAGGCAAGACATAGTAAGAAGTAATGAGGTAAGACGTAAGTGCGTAGCAGAGTCATATGGGAAATAGATATATTTCCTAAGTCCCTTATGAAACCTAGTATATAATAATAATGATAATAAAAATGACAACAACAAATAATTGCATAATTATGTCTCAAGAATTATTTTGGCAATTATTTTGGCTTATATTTTACTATGGAATTTTTACTTATTCCACAGGAAAATGGTAGGTAAATTGTCATTGTTCCTTAAAATGTCACGAAATTAATATATAAAAGCATGACCATGGTAAATTCAAATAATAGGCAAGCACACTACATAGAATCCCTTCTCTCCACCACCACCACACCACTCTGCCTTTCCAAATCATGACATAAAGTCCAGATTTAAAATTTTCCACTAGCTATTTGCTATTGTCAACTAATGAAGCTTGAGAACAGCAATGCAAAAGTTTCTGTTTCACTAATTGGTAACCAAAATCTTAAAAAAAAAACTTTTTGACTTGCAAAGCAAATGATGATTCTGACCCATAATGAAATAATAAACTGCCACACCTGCCAAGGTACCTCTAAAGTATCAACAGTTCACTGACTTTCTCTTAGTAGCAGATTTCTTATATAATTAGACAAGATGATGTTTTTGAGCACAGGAACACAAATATTAAAAAAAGTCCACATTGGTGATTCTTGGATTTTGTGATCTTAAGGGCTTTTTTCCTTCTTTAAAACAACTTTTGATAATGTTGGTGATAGTTACATATTACTAATTAAAATAAGAAAAATTATAACATAAGGATAGACAAGCATACATGCCATATGCCATCAGAGTAATGATGTCATCATATATCAGATATCTTCTAGAAAACACTGCACAACTGTAAAAGATTGAGACTGATAGTTGGAGAATCTGATAATACAGTAGTTATAGTGCTGACCTTGCATGTGGCTGACCTGTTCAATCCTTGGTATTATCAGGAGTGATTCCAGAATATGAAGCCAGAAGAAACCCCTGAATTCTGCTATGTATATTTGCCCCCAAAAAAGACAGCAACAGGAACAAAAAAAAAATTAGACTAAAAAGCAATTAACATCCATCCCAACATTTATAATGAAACTGTTTTATATTAAATTTATCATGAAATATAATTTAATGAAATTTATAACCCAGTGAAAGGATTATAGGGAAATTCTGGCTTGCCCATAACACAGAGAAAAACTTGTTTGCTCTATAAAATAATAAATAACAGACAGAAAAACACACAGTTGGGTGATTTAATTTTCCATCCAAAAGGTAATTTTTATGATAAACAGTATGACCATCAACAGTTTTCCAGTAAACTCTGAAATAATATGAATCACTATTTTCTTCTAATATGTACATGTAATATGTACATTCTTATGAATAAATTAGCTAATATAAAATTAAATTATTATTTATGTGCCAATAACACAAAACTATATATGAATTATTAAGATATGTAGAATCATTAATGTTTAAATATGAAAGAAACCTTGCTCCCTAAAACAGAGATTTTCAATGAGTACAGAGTAAGATGATCTTTTAAAATAGAGGTGCTTATGAATGTACAATTATAAGGAAAAAAACTAGACCTAAATACGTATGCAGTATTAGAGTAATTTGTTAGATAATAAAGAATTTTAGGACTCATTAATCCTACTACAGATATATTCATGCTACTTTCTCAATCCATCCAATAAATATCAATATCAAATTCATAATGAATGAAAAATGTGAACTTTTCTGTTTATTGATCAACATTTCCTTAACACACACTCTCACTCTCTCAAGGGAAACATCCAAACTTTATACACATTTGAATATTTTGTTTTATATTTTATTATAAAATGAACTATGCTATAAAGAAATAGATTTGCATAAAAGAAAAATATGTAAATGCAATTGCAATCTTAGTGTAAATGTCCTTGAAGGCAAACAAATGCTAAATTACCATATTGCTTCAGTGTTTAGGGTTTCTCACCATGAGAGCAAGTGGGTACTTTGCATGTAATGCAAAGCTAAGAAATCAAAGATAAAATAGTCAACTGCAAAACTCAAGAAAAGATCATCTCACTTTAATACACATACTCTAGTCATTCACACCAAGGTAAATCAAATCTGCATAACACTTTTCAAATATCACTGCTTGTTTTTTAAATAAATAAATCACAATAAATTTTAGTTGATGATTTGAGGACAAAAAAAGAAGTCCACTTTTACCTATGATTGCCACTCTTACTTGGGCAGCCTTTTCCAACAGAGTTTCAACCAAAAGAGAGATCCAGACCAAATTTAAAAACAGTTCAGTTAGCCTTGAATTGACTACCTTTCAATCCTTTTAATTGTATAACATTTTAAAACTTTTCTTTTGCATACCCTTTGTTATAGTTGACCTAGTAACCAAAGGCAAATCAATTCAGCAAGAATTGTCCTTTCCTATTTACTGGAAACAATGCCTAGCACAGTGGCCAGAACCAGCAAATCTCATACACTCAATTCATCTTCATGGAGTGAAGTATCTAAATCTCCAAAAGGTAATAAGATTCTTATTAAGAAAAGCATTTCAGCAAGACCTTTTGATGCCTGCTTTCAATCTGAAGGATAATCACACCAAGTCACTTGAAATGAGACATCAAAATCATTTACCCATCAGGCAAATCACAGCCTCGCTTATGATTTTTCAGGCCAGGGATGTCTAATGATGTAGCCTAACATGGCCAGCTAGAAAAAATGCAAGTTGTTCTTATGAACCTTAATAATATAATCAGTCCTCTATCCCAAGTCTATAGAAATAGGCCAGTCAACCATATCCACCAAAGGAGCAGGTCACTGAATATTTAGTGGAAAGGAAGTGCTATGGAATGGCATTCAATCTCTCTGACACATTCACCTTCAGCTAAAGACAGCACAATACACTGACAGACACAATTCTAATGACATCAGGACCTGTGGAATGTATGACTGCTAGGAAACACATGCTGCTAGGAAACAAAGAGCAGATCTGATCAAATCTTCTAATGGAAAGACTGGGAATCATTGTGATTAGAACTTACAAAACGATAGGCACCTAACCTTGAGTCTTCAGAACAATTTAGAAGTATAATGACTTCAACACATAACCTCTAGAAATAAATATCTATGTATACACACACACACACACATATATATATATATATATATATATATATATATATATATATATATATATATAATTTGAGAAAAGATTATCAGGCCTGATCAAAATTTTCCAACTTTTCTAATAAGATGATCCCTGTCATCTTTGTCATAAAAAGCATGCTCAAACACAATTAAGCACCATATTTTAAAAAGATAAAAGATAGACATGGTAGTACCTAGTAACAATGTATTGTTGATGCTTACAGTATAATATTTATTAGAAAAGGAAAATAATAAGACATTTGCAGCAAACACCAAAGCAATCAAAGCTAACCTAAAACTTAAGAAATTTCATTTTAAATTATTAAGGTAAAAAGCAGTTTCAAGTTTTATCTTTTTTAACCTTCTTTCTTGGTACAGTTTTTTTATGATTCCTTTAGCTCCCTCACCCCCCAAAAATTCCTGAAGCAAAACTTAAAGATACTTCAACTCAGGTATATCTTTTTTACACTTTCACCAATTGCCCAGGAAACCTCTATAGGTGATACAACAAAAGAATGATCAAGTATAGCTGCAATCTACATAGAGACAACTGGGTACCAGAACTCCACATCATTTAGTTTCATATACAATTTGGAAATTATACCAGGGAAATCAAGTAGAGTCTGCTTAGCCTCAGGGGGGAAATAAAACCACATTTGCCAATGAAAATTTACCAAGTGTTGCTTGGTAGGATCTACATGACCTTCTTTAACTAGTGTTGACAACCCAGCTGATACTCAAATCAGGAGACCACCCATTTATTTACTTCAGTGCAAATCAAGGAAGAATTTGCCCATCCTGCTAGAGTCCTTGTCTCCTTGTTTCCGCAGCAGCTAGAAGAAGGTAAAAATCCGAGGTGCAGGAAGGCTGCTACTTCCTAAGGAGTAAGCTACCCAGAAAAGTAAAAACACCAGATCCCAGTAGGTTTGGATCTAAATGAGACTGTGGCCGGGCTCTTGGCAAGGTTGTTTACAATATGGTCTAACTACCGCAGCCAGAGATCACACACAAGCACAGGAGGAGACACCCAGAGGTGGCATTCCTGCTTAGAGTTTGCCCAAATGCTGTGTTCATGCAGATCGTAAATAAGACAGTAGCCCAGATATATCAGAATGAAGTCCAGTGATGGGTGCATTTCGGGGGGGGGGTAGGTTTTTTTTTTTTTTTATCAGCTTGTATGGGTCTTTAACAGTCCGCCAGAGAGAGTACTCGCTCCCTGGATCCTAATCAGGGCCAATCTGGAGTGCGTTGAGAGCTGCACCAAAGACTCTTGCGCCGCCAGCGCCTCTCTCAGCTGCTCTCGCTAGGGACTAGGAGACACCGGGAGGCATCCTCGCAACCCCTCTGGGGCCCCCAAAGCCTCCTCAAACCAGCTTTTCCAGTTAAGCGGATCCCGGGCGATTTGGAGCAGTACCCGGAGTCTGCTCGGCCCCGCAGATCCCTCCCAGCCTTGCCCAGAGCGCACGAATGCGCACAGAGGGGGCACAAGGCGACCCCGCTCTCCACCCGCCCCAAGTGTCTAAAGGCTGCCCACCTGCTCCTAGGGGACAAGCCGCCCCACATCGAGCAATCTAGACCCCTGACACCTAGACTGTCCAGCCGGTCCAGCCAAGAAAGCTCAATACGGGACCGGCTGGCAGGAGAGCTGTGCCACCGAATCTCCGCTGAACCCAGAGCTCCCCTTTAGCCCGCGACAGCTTCCAGGGCGCCCTCCTTCCTACCTGTAACCTTAAGCTGGCCGCGGCCACCAACGTCCTGCCCGCCCCGGCCGGGCCGGCCTGATTCGTGCACCGCCGCTCCCCGCACTGTGCCACCCCCAAAGCACCGCACAGCCCGGCCACCCACGAAAGCGGCCGCTTTCTCCGCTCCAAAACCGCTTGAACAAAGGCGAGGCGCGGACAGATCGACCCAAACTGCTCCGAAGGAGACGGGCATGGGGGCAGACACCACGGGGGAAGAAGCAGCGATTCGGGGACGCGACCTGAGCCAACCGAGCTACCACTACTAGGGTGGCATTGGCGGTGGGCTCGCCCGCAAACCCCACCAGCCCGGAGCGGAGCCCAGATTCTCACCCTGTTCTCCCGCACGCTGCTGCTGCCGCCGCCAACAGCACCCCCCCCCACCCCACAGCCCCGGCATTCGGAGGGAAAGCAAAGAAAGCGCCCCCTAATCTGCCTTCAGCACCCCCCCTTCATATACAGGAGGGATGACACCCGGGGTGGGGGGAAAAGAGGGACAATTCCTTGGAGAACCTGGTTCCTAATCCCCAGGGTGTGCGCGATTGTCAATGCACTCAGGCTCCTTTCTCCCGCATCCCTCCAGCCAATTCCAGATTTGGGGCAAAACCTTGAACCCGGATCTATCTATCTATCTATCTATCTATCTATCTATCTATCTATCTATCTAGTCCCCCCCCCCTTCATGCCCACCCCGCCCCGCAGCACCATCCAAAGAAATGAGTTTGCTTGCAAGCCGAGGGTGCAACGGCTTGGGTGCAAGTGCCTGCAGCCCGCACCCCACCATCTATCGGGTGGGTACCCGCCCCGCAGATGCCGCCACCGCCAGCGCTGGGAGCCAAACACTATTGATGACCAAAGAGTCCAGAGAATGAAATTACCTTTCGGAACCGCCGCTCCCGGGGATCGTCCCATCAGCGGCTCAGCAACCTGCCACTGGGGGTAGTTTTCCACCATCCAGCCACCGAGCCCGGAGGGGCGACGACGACCCCACCGACTCCCGCGAAGACACCCCGGCCGCACGCGTCCACTCACGACTGACCCCCCAAAAGCGCAGAGGAGGCAGCGGGAGACAGGGTGGGGACTCCCCCAGCCCCAGGAAACACAGCCACCAAAAAAAAAGTCTCGTCTTCCCTTCTGGCTTCAGCTACACGGCCATGGAGACAGGGAAAGGGGGTGGCATGGGAGGGAGGATGCTGAGCTGCTTCCTTGGCGTGGCCTCGCTTCCCGCACACCGAGGAAGGAGGGTGGGGGGCCGAGGGGTCCAACACAGAGCCCCGAGAAAGAAGGGCTCAGCTGTCTCTCGTGGTCCACAGTTGCACAACTTCGGAGTGAGGTTGCAGCAGCGACCCAGGGATCCGGGGGGGCAGCGATTAACATGCGGCAGTCATCGCCCCGGCCGCCGCCTCCGAAGCAAAAGACGCTGCCGAAGAGCCTCCCAAATCTTCCACCATTCCCCCTCCAAGCCGATCTTTCTTTCTCTCCGGTTGTCCCAGCCCACCCCGTTCTCTTTCTTTTTCTTCTTCTTCTTCTTCTTCTTCTTCCGTCTCTTTCCAGCTAGGAGCTGGAGCAAAGGAATAGGTAGGGGGAGCCGCAGAAGCTTGGGGTGGCTGCTCCTCCGAGAAGCCCTCCTCCTTCTCTTTCTCCTCCTCCTCCTCCCCCGCCTCCTCCTCCTCCTCCTCCTCCTCTTCTTCTTCTTGGAGAGGTTCTATCCCCACCGAGGGGCTCCTCTGGCACCCAACACCTGCTCCACGATCCGGAGCGAGGGCCAAGCAAACTCCGTCTCCGGGGCTCCGCGGGGACGCACCGGCGCTGGCGAAGCTGCGTTCTTGGGGTCGTGGAGGAGCTCCGAAGCCCGGGGGTGGCCTCCGCTTAGCTCGCCGCCGCCAGCCGAGCCGGGCAGCTGCGGGCATGTGGGAGCTTCATCGCGCGGCCACCCGAGCTCCGCGCCGCTGCCGCCGCCGCCTCTTCGGCTTGCTGTCTCGGCTTCGAGTCCCGGGAATGGAATGAGAAGGCTCTCCGGCTGGCTTTCTCTCTCTCTCTTTCTCTCTCTCTCCCTCTCCAGACACGCACACGCGCGCACGCACGGGCGAGCTGTGCCAAAGCGAACCGTGCAAGCCCCGCGTGCGCACACCCCCGGAGGAGGGAGGCGAGAGAGAGAGAGAGAGAGAGAGAGAGAGAGAGAGAGAGAGAGGAGAGAGAGAGAGAGAGAGAGAGAGAGAGAGAGAGAGGAGAGAGAGAGGAGAGAGAGAGAGAGAGAGAGAGAGAGAGGGGAGAGAGAGAGAGAGAGAGAGAGAGAGAGAGAGAGAGAGAGAGAGAGAGAGAGAGAGAGAGAGAGAGAGAGAGAGAGAGAGAGAGAGAGAGGAGGGTTGCAAAATAAAATAAGAGGAGAGACCGAGAGAAAGAAGGTTGCAGAATAAAATGAGAGAGAGAAAGGTTGCAAATAAAATGAGAGAGAGAGAAGAGAGAGAGAGGGAGAGAGAGAGAAGAAAGAAACGGGGAGGGGGCGAGTCACTGGCGGCAGCTGCTGCTGCTGCTGCTGGAGCGGAGGCACCGAGCAGAACCACAACGGGCGGCCACGGCAGTGAAGGCGGTGAAAGCGCCCACCCGGCCCTTCGGCGGCATCTGCATCCCGGCTTCCTCCCGGGCACTAGGGACGTGGGCCGGCCGAGTTGCGGGGAGCCGCGGACGGAGCGCGGGCGCGCCTGGGCCGTGGAGCCGGCGCTCGGGGGACGGACGCAGCCGGGGCCCGAGCCGAGGCCGGAATAAGCTGCAGGAGGGAGGGCGGGCGGGCGAGCGAGAAAGAGGGGAGTCGGGGAGGGGGGCTCGCGCCGGGGGAAAAAAAGGGGGTGACCGGCAAAACCCGGATCTGGAGTTCGCTCGGGCTCAGCCGCGTGGGTTCCACCTAGCTGCGACCACGACGCTGAAGGTAGGAAGGAGAGAGAGAGGACAGCTGCTGGACGCCTCCCTCGCTGGGCATCAAACAAAGAGTACCTCTCCAGAGTCTCTCCCGAGTCTCTCTCTCTTCTCTCTCTCTTCTCTCTCTGTCTCTCTCTCTTCTCTCTCTCTCTCTCTTCTCTCTCTCTCTCTCTCTCTCCCTATCTCTCCCTCTTTTTTGTCCCCCTCTTTTTTCTATCTTTACCTTCTCTCCATCATCCCTCTTATCTCTTCTTTTTTATCCCTTTCTCCACCCCCTCCTGCTCTCAGTTTATTTCCTTTTCTCTCTCTTCTGCATTCTGTCCCAAGTGAATCAAGAGGCGATCGAATGTCCTGCCTCTGTCCCTTTTTGTCCATATGCGTGCAGATCATTCCATCTTTTTTTTTTTCATTCTACAGTGTCTAATTGCGTTTCCTACCTTCAGTCCATTTTATGTCCCTACAAACTTACCGCAAGGTGCAAGTTTATTGCAGACTTCAAACTGTCCACCGATCAGCGCGGTGGGGATGGCGTGATTTTTATTTCACAACATCAATAAAAATTTGCGTGGTGTATCTAGTACTCTATCTAGATGCCAAAGTAATGACTTCTGACTAAGAAGTGGATAGCTTTAGTTTATTGGATGCCCTTGGCCAATTACTGAACCTCTTTATCACTTCTTTGTCAATGAGACGGTTCAGTCATATTTTCCAAAGTATTTCCTGCTCTAAAATTTTGTGATTTGAAAGGCTATGCAATTTTTTTTACTTGGGTAAATTTGAGCTATAATTATGACAGCTACTAAGATTTATTATCTACACCCAACCAGCACGCTCCATCCAAATTTTATATGAAAGCATAGATACAAAATGTCCTCTGAGAGCACTTGGGGAAGTGAAATCAAACCCATGACATCTGAAGAAACTAAAATCTCATTAGAATTAACAGACCATGCCCAATACAAATGACTATCAAAATTTCACTCATTCTTCAAAGTTCAATTCCAGAGCTTGGTACTTAGAAGCCTTTACTCACCAACCACAATAAAAATAATCACCCTCCTACATTAGCATTTTGGAGCACTTTGATAGTATCTCTAGAACACCACCTATTTCATTCTGCTTTTTTTCTTGTTTTAAAATAATTAGGTTGCTGATCATTTGTTTCTTTAGATTATAGGATCTTCCCTATGATTACAGTTTGTAATCATATCTAAACATAAGATCTGTATTCATAGATCCTTGCATATAGTAATTTGGGGGAGGGCTGTGAAAGAGGTGTAGAGTGATGCTGCTAAGTTCTGATTTACTGGATGTTCAATGGGTCAAGTAAGGCTGCTGAATTTGTTTAATATATAATATCTCGTTGATATCCTGCTTTCTTAAAGAAAATACAAATTGACACCTGCAGTCACCTGTCATCTAATAATTTTGAAAAAGGTATCCAGTTGTGACAAATGACTCCTATTTTAAAGAAGGTAGAATGGAAAATGATTCATGTTCCAAAAGGTAATATGCATAAAGTAATAAAAGAATAAAATACAAAATGAAAGACTGAGTGGATATCAACTAAATGCTATAATTTATAATTAGAGAAATATTAAAAAGTATCAGCAAACTAACTTTTTGAATCACTTTTTTACAATTTGGCAGGTCTGAGTGAAATTTAAAAATGAGAGTATACATTTATCAAAACATAATAAAGCAATTGAAAATTTAGCATATGTTGAATAAAAGTATTAGCCAAAAAGGAGTTGACCACAAATAAAGAAAATTAAAAAATTAACATGAAGAGGGCCTGGAGAGATAGCACAGCGGCGTTTGCCTTGCAAATGACTGATCCAGGACCAAAGGTGGTTGGTTCGAATTCCGGTGTCCCATATGGTCCCCCGTGCCTGCCAGGAGCTATTTCTGAGCAGACAGCCAGGAGTAACCCCTGAGCAATGCCGGGTGTGACCCAAAAACCAAAAAGAAAAAAAAAATTAACATGGAGAAAATCCAAATAGGCAAACATAATGAGGATAAATGATAATTAAAGAAAACATGGGAAAAGAAGATAATAGTTTATGTTATTTAATTAAATATTAAGAGAACATATTTATCCTAGCAACTACATACCACATTTTGAACACTAATGTCATACTTCCTTAAATAATTTTAAATCTGAAAATGCATATGATAAATACTTTATTTAACATATAAAGAATACTATTTGAATGCCAAAAAATCTAAAACTCTTGTTAATATTATTCTAAGATGAATCTTCCACAAAAATAAAATAAAGTAAATTGTGATTTCTTATCATATAATTATGTATAACACTTCTAGAGATAAGATAGAAGCATCACAGATGAGGTTTGACCAAAGATGCTATTATACTAAATTGCTTTAAGTGCTAAAGTTGCTGTGGTGTTTTTCTTTCTAAGACACCAATGTTCCTTCATTTAATATGGGGGAATCACTTTCTCCCAAGTAAGAAGGATCTCCCCAAGTTACTTTAAAAAGACCCAATATCCAGTCAGATTGGATAACCAAAAATGAAATATTTTTAAACTAATAAAATTTCCTGGCTAAAGGACTTCTCAAATAAAGTAATACACTAAGGTCTGCAACATTATGAAATTTAAGGAAAGGACATTGGCAATCTGTTGACAATAACACAAAGATCTAATAAATATAAATAAATGTTTTGAGCATATACAAATCTAATAAATGACATATATGTTTTCAATGGTCATATCCATCATACTTTATGTTTCTTTCACTCATGAAATTCACTGAAAAAGCATCAGTATCTTAATATTGGCTTCACAAAGCATGTTAAGTAAGCCTCTATGTTTGTTGTAAAAGTTAAATATATTTTCACAATAGAAAACTGACAACATATATTAATTTTTAAAGATTACTTGCCACTAACGAGGTACTTTTTATTTATTTCTATCTCTTTTATTACAAACAAAATAACAAAATTTACGAGAATGTTGTGAAATGACAATAGACATGCATGCGGAGCTGGTATGTATGTAAAATATATAAGATAGTCAGAGTAGTCCTGTATTTTCATATTCAATAAACTCAACTTGTTTGTATTGTAGTTATTTATCATACAACAAATAGGATATTTATGTAGGAATTTTGCTAAAAATAATTTGATTTATATATGGCATTAGTTTTCCTTTGGGCTGTGAGCAACAGACACAAAATTATAAACTAGATAGAAACTTTTGTTTTGTTTTGTTTTGTTTTGTTTTGGGGTCTGCCACTCTCCTTGGTGCTCAGGGGTCACTTCTGGCTCTGAGCTCAGAAATCATTCCTGATGACTCGGGACCATATGGGATGACCAGGGATCAAATCCAGGTTCGTCCAAGGTTGGCTATGTGTAAGGCAAACTCCGGACCACTGTGCTATCACTCCTGGCCCCAGAAACATTAATTTTGAAGTCAAAGTCTAACAGTTGATGATTGAAGAATAAATATGGTTCTTCATCGGATCCTAAATTGAAATAATTGACTTCTTTATCTTTTTTTTCTCAGTTACCTATATCCTTTATTACTTATTCTGTTTTAACTATCAGGCTCAGGGCAGGAACAAAGAGGAGGGGAAGAGAAAGGCTTACTCATCTTCAAGGGCATTTTTCTAAAGTTACACACAAAACCCATTTCCTTATCATTTCATTATCAGAAATGGTAACTCTTAGTAACAAATCTATTCCAGGCAGTCATTTGTCCAACAGAAAAATCACAATTCCTTTATGAGTGAGCTGTCTCCTTCATATGAGCTAATATTGAGCACTGCCTTGAGCTAAAAACGTTGCATACATTAGTTTTTTTTTAGTATCCAAATGAATACCTGCTAATGAAATAATAGACAATGACACCTTCATATGAAAATGACCTCTACTTCAATCATATATAAAAATCTCTGATGATTTTAAATTGGCTGACCTTTTGCCTCTAGAGACAATCTTCTCTGAAACCCAAGTAATAGTAGTTTCTGTCTTAAGTGAGTTAGGCCTAATTAAACTGATAGATCATAGTATTTAGTGTCTAACTTTTGGAAAGCTTACTATAAAACACAGAACTCACATTTCTTGTACACTTTGATATGGTTAGAATTGTAAGGTGTATTGGGTTTAGTATATTCAACTCTCCTTTCATAAGTCATACTAAAAAGTACCCAGTGATGCTCAAAAACGTATATTTGAAATTATGTTTACTCTCCTATGTTCACGAAATACTATTCACAGTAGTGAAAAGATGAAACTAACATAAATTTCCAACAAAAATGAGTAGCTTTTTATTAATGTGATAAATATACACTATGGAATATTATTAAACTATTAGGAAAGTTGAAATTGTGTACTCTGGTGCAACTTAGATAGAACTGTAGAATCTATACTAAGTGAAATGGGTCAAAAATAAAACATGTGTGCTTGTTTCAGCAGCACATATACTAAAGATAAAACATGGGCCAAGAGATTGGACAGAGGGTAGGACACAAGCCTTGCATATGTCCAACTTGGTTTGATCTTCAGCATTTAGTATGGTCCTCTGAGCACTTCCAAGAGTAATTTTTAAGTGCACAACAGAAGTAAACTATTTCTGGGTGTGGGCCCCAAACCTAAAATGAACAGAAGGGAGAGTGAAGGAGAAAGAAAAGAAAAGGCACAAATAGCTAATCATTTGAATCATATGTTGAGTATAAAGAATCATTGTAAGGGAATAACCAATGAACAGCAATTACAGACCATGAGAGTCCACATACAGAATTGAACTTCCTAAAGGGCACCTAAAGACAGAGATGAGGGAAGTGCTGATACTGTATTGATGGATGTGATGCTGCTATATTATATCTTGAAGCATTACTAAAAATGACATTTGTAAATCATGTTCCCTAAATTTTAAAGAACACATAAAAAGAAAGAAATATCCAGAGATGCTATCTGCTCCTGGAATAAAGATCAAAGGAATTTAAATATGGTTATAAAATCTTACCTAGATTATGGTGTTCCATAAATCTGATACCATCTTTTTTCTCTTTGCTTCAAGCAGTTCTCACTCATTTATTCTTTTCCAATCCATAATACGATCTGTATACACTGCATTCTTAATGACATAGAAGCTTATCTGTAGATCTAGATAAGGCTGATAAAGATCATTTTTAAACAGTTTACAATAATCAACTAGTTAACTTTTTCACATCTTGAAATTTTCAATGAAAACATTCCCTTACAAATCTGTTGGTTGCATATATTGCTGTCACTTTTAAAACTCTGAAAAGACAACAGTTCTTCCTCTTTCTGTAAGTTTCCAAGCAATCATGCCTTTGATCCTACAATGAACATAGCTTTCATAACTCCAAATTGAGTCCAATGCTTTGTATGTAGGCATACATGTCACATATGTTAGTGACACAATAGTGCTTACTAAAATTACCAAGTACTTAAACATATCTCATAAATAGGTCTAAAGTTTGGAGTTTAGAAATATGAAATTATCCAGAAACCCAACACTATTTTCTTAAGGTCTTCCTCTTGTGAAGAAATAAGTGCTTGTACTTTGCTAAGAAAATACCAAAAGGATCAAATAAGAGTCTAATGGTCCAGTAAGAAAGAAGATACATTTTTCCTTCTTGAAGAATAAATATTTTTGTTTTATTCTACATTTTAATTTCTCCTTTAAAACTACAGTAGACAATAATAGTAGATACTTGACTTATGTGAATGAAGTGAGATTCTTCCTAAAATTTAGCCCAATCTATGGTTGAGGATTCCAGGTAAGATCTACTGACCTAAATTGACTAACAATAACTTTCCCCCAAATTTATAAACTTCCCTATGCAAAAATATTTTGATGGTGAAAGAGACTCCAGCATTATTCCTGGGCAACTGTTTTAACATATTGTCCTAAATTAAACCAATTTATCTTAATACTTAATTGAATGAAATTTGATTTTAAGAATACCTAGATCTTAGGCCTGGAAAAATATTACAGTGAATATCTTGCTTTGAATACAATCAAAAGGATTTAATTCACAATATTTTCCTCATATCATCTACCTAGCTGGCTAGAAAAATCTTTGAGTACAGAGCCAGGAATAAATCCTTAGCACAGCCAGGAATGGCAATAAACATACAAACAAACAAATAAAGAACCTAGTATTGACATAAATTACTTAGTTCTTTTACACATTTAACCTAATTTTCAAATAACATGCATACAGAGCATATTTTGTATAATGTGTTGAATGAATGCTAACATACAAATGGCATACTGGTTACACCTTGATTGAAATTAAATTTCTCTTAAACCTAAACCTTTATAAGTTATGTTCACTGAAGGCTAATTGTAGTATTATTCTAGAAATGTTGTACATGATTTGGTGTAGTTTTAGTTCAAATACAATTTAGAATACATTTTCTCTTTTTAGTATACAATTTCAACACTGAAAGTCATCTCATTTTTTTATATAAGCAAAATGAACATTGATAGGAGAATTATGGTATTGGCTATTAGGAAATACAGTTTTCTGTAAAATAGGATATATTCAAAAAATCTTAGTAGGTGAAATAAAATATGTTAGATGTAAATATTAAAATATTAAAATTAAATATTAAAATATTTAAATTAATTTATTTCAGTCTAGTAAAATGTTAATTATAGAATTTATATATAAAAACCTAATACATTCTAATTGAGCACCTTTATTAGGTGAGAGTAATTTTACACTATACAAATTTAACTCTTCTGAAATTATTTCAAACTATGGCATGATTTGGAATGATCTTAAGATATTACTATATTTCTTGATTTAAATGTATTTTTATTTTGTAGGAAATAATCTATAATAAACTGGAAAACACTAGTATTAAAATTGAAATGACATTTTAAAATTGACTTAATTAACTATCAAGTAAGAAGGTAGGTTGTTTTTTTCTTCAGAATAAATAAAGTATGACTGTCTGTTCCCCATGGCTTAATTTAAGCTAAATTCCTTTAAATAAATGAATGTCACCTTCTGTGAACTGAACCTAATCATCCCAAGAAACCAGCAGCATTTTATTCCAACTTTGTAATAATGATATTATGCTTCAGATGGTATAATGTTCCAAGGTTAAAGTTTCAGAGAAATACATTATTTAGAAACCTTTATCATACAAATGCTTTGCTACATGGTGGAGATAGTAACAGGGAGTTTTTACTGCAACAAGCCTCCCCCATGGCTTCCAAGGATCAACAAAGAAGAAATCTTAGGCAAATTGTTACTTAGAAAACTAATCAAGGTTGTCTTACCAAGAAAATTGAAATTGCAGTTAAAAGAATCATTGTGTCTTTCTCGATAAACCATGGAAGCTATCATGCTGTGGTATACACTTTCCCTTGCAATATTAAGTAAAGAATCAGAGGTGGTCCACTCTTGATGGAAGACAAACACATTAATATTATCTAGCATCGCTTGATTCAGTCACTAGAAGAGAATGAAATGCTAAAATGTATGAAGACTTTCTCAGAGAGAGTCTATATAGTAAACAGAGTTTTCCAACGACTATGTGGATCCTGATTGCATTGCATTTTTGTTCATTTTGTGATTTTTTGCGGGGGAGGTACATCTAGCCTCTGATAGGCCTTTAGGGCACAGAGATTTCTCCTGGTTCTGCGCAAACTAGCTCTGTGCTCATGAGTCACATCTGTCATGGCTTGGGCAACCAGAGGACAAAATCCAGGCTATCTATGTGTTATGGTAAATATTTTACTTGCTGTATCTCCCTACTCCCACCCCATGTGTTTTTTTTTTTAATACAGAGATCCAGTCATAGTAAATACTTGGTGTCTTAAAAATTGTCCTTGTTAGGTATTATACACATTTTAAAAAAATGCCAGCAGAAATCTATAGTAGTTATCAAAGCATTTTGTCTCATCTTCTCTCTAGTCCCATTTCTGGGGATAAGAAACAAATCTTTTCTATTGGTGTTCTTTGTGATTTTCACTTTTTGTGTTGGAAATTATCTGTTTGCTATGTTACCCAGTATATATTGCAAGGGCAATAATCCAGGTCAAATGAAATATTGTAACTTGCTCATTATTACTGATTGATTTACGGATGTCAGCATGACTCGAATATGGATAGTTAGAGTTCTTCACTGAGACTTTTCACTTAGTTTTCTTTCTTTTTATAAAAGAAGACCCTCAGGGGCCAGAGCAATGGCACAAAAGTAGGGGATCAACCATGCTTGCAACCTAGGACAGACTGCGGTTCTATCCTCTAGCATCCCACTTGGTCCCCCAAGCCAGGAACAATTTCTGAGCGCAGAGCCAGGAGTAACCCCTGAGCGTCACCGGATGTGGCCCAAAAAACAAACAAACAAACAAAAAAAACAATAAAAAGAGAAGAGTCTCCCAAACGGATCACAAGAGTCCCAGGGTATCTTCCCAATGAGTTATAGTCAAACAACCTAGTGTTTTAGTGATAAGGCTTGAATATGTGCTGCTATGATCCTGCAGTGTCCAGGACTACCTGGGTCACCTAACCCAATGCTTGTTACTTCCAGAATCACATACAAAAGTGCTGGGCAACCTTCAAGGTTACATTAGGTGCTTAGGGGACCAAGAAGTGGTAGATTGGTTTGGCCACATTTAAGGCAAGAAACTAAAATACCTAAGTTATCTTTCTGACCAGAAGACTTTTATGAACTCTAGTATGAAGAAATGCTTCCTTATTTTTTCTAATGTTTCTCATTATAAAGATTCTTTTCTTTCTTCCCTCCTTCATTTATTTATACATTTTATTACTCCATGCCATTTCTCAGGGGTTTAGAAATTCAGAGACATAATAATAGCATTCTAGATTATCTCACAAAATAACCTTTAGTCATTTATAGTAAATATAAATGTAAATATATAGTAATATATAAATATATTTACTATATTTAAATAAGATTTTTAGTTATATCTATGTGAAATACAATAAAATATCATCTCTAATTTATACAACTCAAATCAAAATAAGGTATTCATACTGTGTGTCTAATTCTCATGTTTATAAAAATCCTACAATCTAACTTATAAACTTAACCTAATTCTCATATGTTTATAAAATACTACAATCTAACTTATAAACTTAACCTTATTAAGGTTATTCACAAGAACTCGAGTTATATGGTTATATCTAACTTGTAAAAGGGTATCAAATGTAGTTTAACTTTAAATATAAGAAGAAATTGAGACTGATATGCAATTATGCTTTTTTTACCCCATCCCTACAGGGATCTGATAACAAAGTACAGATAATTATGCAGAATTATGTCACTTGACTAAATATACATGTAGTAAATAGATGTATGTAGCCTGTGTAATTAAAGCAATATTTTGTTAGTATTAGATTGCAAAAGAGAAAAGATATGAATTAAGAAAAACAGTATTTTCAGTCTGCGTTATCACTCTACAATGGTAAGTTATTTGATCATTTCCAGATATTATTTTTCCTATATGTCATATATATTTTACAAGGATTTTGTGATCACAAAACTAAGTATATTATAAACTTAAACCAGCATAGAAATGGAAGAAGCTTATCAAGACATACAACACAAGTATACAATTGTATTACTTATAGATTAACAACTTCATCTAGTTTACTTTTATTCCAGGCTTGCCTAAGTTGGTTGAATAACTCATCTATAATTTCAGTATCCTCATTTGGGAAAATCATATAAAACACCTTGCATATTCCTTCTCTCTAGGATCAAAGTGCTTATTTCCACAGTGTAAGGAATATAGCATATTCACAGATGACTAATTCAAATACTTTCCTCTGCAGAAAGACTTGCTGAAGTATTTTTCCCATTCAAATCACAAGAGCTGTCCTTCAAAGGGTTACTTTGATTAGGCCCATTTTCTACTTCAAGACAACTATGAAGGACCATCCTGGGTTCACTGATCCAGCACTGGATTGACTGATAAATTTGCTGCAATTCTTTTTTTTTTTTTTTTACTTTTGCCAAGTTCTAAGCCCCGGATTTACCCCACATAACTATATTATTTTTGCAGTACACCTGGATAAACCACCTGTTTGCAATTCTCTATCTTAAAAATCTGCTTCCCAGGACACTTGACCTAAGATAGCCTCCTTCTTCTTATCCTTGCCCTTAGTATAGTTTGTTCTTGACACTTACCCAGAGAGATGCTGTTAGAACAAAGTGACTGTATTAGTTTCCCAGAGCAGCCGTTACAAACTACCACACACAGGGTGACTAAAACAACAGAAATATATTGTCTCACAGCTCGACTAGAATCAGAAATAAAGATGTCAGCAGGGTTATGCTTCCTCTGAGACTTTGTATAGAGTCCTTCCTTTTCTCTTCTTAGATTCTGGTGGTGGTCATCAATCCTTGACATTTCTTGGTTTGCAGCTGTGTCACTCTAATTTCAGTCACTGCCATTGTGTGGAACTCTCTATTTTGTGTCTGTCTTCAAGTAACATTTCCCTTTTCTTATAAGGACAGAGGTTACAGTGAGTTAGAGTTCACTTTAATCATCTCCTCTTGATTTTATGTCTTCAACAACTCTATTTCCAGATATAGTAATATTGACAGGTAACTGATATTAGGAGAGCAGGATAATATTTGGGATATGCAATCAACACACAGCACTGTTCTTACTCAATGTCTTCTAACTGCTCCTTCTATCACTCAAATGAAACTTGAAGTCATCTACAAAAGATTACACAGTTTGTCTGCTTATACATCCATGAACTGATTGGTTTTTTCTCCCAGAAATCACTTGGCTGCAACCATAATAGCCTTTTTGTTGTTTCCTCAACATGCCAGGCACATACTGTCTCAGGGCTTTGCATCTGATTATCAATGCATCCTGAAAGCACTTCCTAGAAATTTGCACAGTTCTTTACCTGAATCCCTTCTAGTGTGCACAGATATTTTTTATTTTTTCAGTGAGCTTTCCCTAACAGAATTTGAAATTACAAACAACCTAATCTTACACTTCATGCCTTTTTTGCTAATCCTCCATAGAACTCAACTACTAGCTTTCATGTAATTTACCCTATAGTGTGTTTATTACAGGTTTCCAATATAATTTTGTGGTCCCTAATCTCTTTTGCCAACTTCTTCCAAAAGAAAATTTTAATTAATTTTATTACTTCACTTATATTATATAGTAAATATTATCCTAGAAAGATGAATTATTATAATATTTATAACTTTCATATTTTAAAACAAATTAAATTTTTAATATAATTTTTATTTTAATCCTAGTGGCTTACATATCGTTCACAGTACTATTCCAGGTACATATTAACATTGAATCAGGGGAATTCCCACCACTGAATTGTCCTCCCTCCACCTCGGTTCCCATCCTGCCTCCCATATCCTCCATCCTCACCCCAGGGGCTGCTAGAATGAGTGGTCTCCTCTGTCTCTAGTTTATTACTTAGTGATCTTATAACTGTTTGATGTTGGTACCTCCATTACTTCCCCCTCTAATTGGGAGGCAGGACTAGATAGTTCAAGTTATATGATTTTGTTTGAAGAAGATAAAAGTAATAAAATGAGGTAAAAATCAACTGCACCGACAACGGGTAGAGTCCTTCTAGAGGCGCTCATTCTTGGTTTGAGAGACGAAGGAGAAGAAAGAAGGTGAAACACCACAACAGTTCAAAAAGAAGTATCAACTAAGATATCCAGTGAGCACTGCAGCAATAAAGATATGCACCACAAATTGCCATGGTCTTGAGATAAAAAACATGACAGAGCTCAAAAAGGAAGAAGCAAAAAGAAGAGAGAAAAGTAAATATATAAATAAAAAGTGGACAACTACTTCAATATCCACCCGAAAACAAAGAAATTGACCAAAACTAGATAAACAAACAAACAAAAAAAGATTATTTTGTGCTTTTTGTCTTTCCTTTTTTTTAGATATATTTTATACATTTCTTAGGTATTTTGGGATATAAGATCTGTGCCTTATAGATAATTTGAATTTAGATTTTAACTCTCTCCTGAATATAACTTTAAGGAGGTCCATCTCTGGCAAGCACATTAGTCTAGCATATAGGAATATTCACTAGATATTCACTGAACATGTAGATGACTAAACATATTATTTTATTTTCTATTGAAATTTGTTCTCCTTTCTCTTAGTAAGAGAGACTTGTATGACCTATCCTAGAATACTGTTATTTCTATTCCAACACTTAAAGCTTCAAGAAGAATTTCCCAATAGAGTAGCCAACCTTTTAATTAATTGCAGAACTCTGGTCTTATACAATTCTCAATAACATGGCAAGCCTATGTAAATGAGCTGTAGGAATAATTTTCTGTAGCTCACCTTTAGACACTGAAATGCCCTGTGCTCTCTCAGGAAGTTACTACAGTATTGTAAAGAATATTTTTGAACTTGAAAAAGGCTTTCTTAAACAATTATAAGAAAAATTGTTGCTGGTATGTTGATATAAACCACAATATTGAAATATCTTCTATGTAGTAAAATAAATCAGGAAAAACCTTAAGATAATTTTATAAAACTGAAACTAGTATGTTTGCCATATTACAGAGATTTATTTTAATGAAAAAAAGTAACATAAAAACTGTGGGTCTCAGGTGGTAGAGCAAGAATAAGAGAATGACTAAATTTGATTTGTATTTATTAGAAAAGGAGAGATCAGACCTTCAATTTGATTTGGGAAAACTAAAGTTAAATGTACAGGGGTATAAATATTGCTTACTTTGTATTGAAGAATTCTGATACTTATGAATTTCTTACTATATGTGTGACCACTGAAACCTTTTTTGAGAGAAAGTGTTATTTCACAGGAGGCACACATCACTACAGTACTGAATACATTTAATATTATGTTTAATACTTAAAAGCACAATGGATCAAATCCTTTGTATTTCCTTCTTTAATGTTTTTGGAACTATTTGAAATGTCCCTTTTGTTCTACCTTCAACAGTCTCAGATGTTTCTTTCTCAGAAATATACTAATATTCAATATTTAAATATGTAAAGTCTGTCTTCCATTAGATTGACAAGGAAGCATGTACAATTCATTTCAGTACATACTTTAACCAGCAAGTTTCCTTTCATATTAACTATATATTGGATGAATGAACTGTTGAATTTAAACAATTTAAAAACTATAGGCAAGTTAATTTCACAAGATTGTTTTCATTGTATAAATATTTAAGAAAGTTATTCCTTTGGAGATTTATTTTCTACTACCTAAAAATAGGTTTATATTTTATATACATATGAAACATGGAGTGCTAACCTAAAAGGGGCAAAGTGGATGATGTACCCTCATTTATGAAATGCATGCCTTAAAACATATGGGGCATTATACATGTTATCTAAAATAATAACATCTCAAAGATGTAATAGTTAGTTCATTTATATTATAGTTTTAATAAACCAAAAAATAAACTATAAATGATAAACTATAAAACTACAACCAGCTAAATTCCAAATTATAAGTTCATGTCTTAAATTTAAACCTAAGTCTATCAAATAACAAAAACCTTTGCTATTTGCTTACATAATCACATAGTCAAAATTAACCTGTTATTTAGAAATAGGCAAACAATAATTGGTATTTGTTAGTTTGGGGAGCAAATGAAGTGACATATGATTGGCTTCTCTAGTCCCACATTCAGCTGTGATCAGAGTATATTGCAGTGTCAAGGATCATATGTTAAAGCCTGTGTTCAATCCACTAAGTATTCTATATAGACTCACATGGAAAGATTTTAAATAAAATAATTAAATGTAGTATAATGTATTTTCATAAAATAGTTTGATTCAGTGTATAATACATTGAACACTTTTATCCATAATGATTTTTCCATCAAGATTTACCTTATTTAAATGAGAATAAGCTGACCCAAGTATAAACCAATCCCCTTAATCTACCTTAAAAACTGGAAAACTTAGTGACTCGAGTATAAGCCAAGGTGGAAAATGCAGCAGTCAATAGTAAATAAAATAAAAATAAAAATATATACCCAAAACAATTACAATAATTGAGGAATCAGCAAATAAAAAATTAATACATGATTACATTTACAATATATGATTGTTTGATATACTGTATACCATTAACATACCACATTAACCCATAGTTTTCAATAACAACTTTAATAAGGTGAATAAACCATTTAAGACAGTAAAGCATTGTAAATAAATGGTTGAAAATCCTGAATCTTTATGCTCTAAAATCCCTGATTATAAGAATTCAGGATTTATATACATTTATTTACCCACTTTACTGCCTTAAATGAGTTTTTCACTTAATTAAGTGTGCCAATGAATATTGTGGGTTGAATAGTTCAGTGGCATACAGTTCAGTTCAGCTGCCTACCTCTTCAACTCAGCTCAAGACTGAGCTGAAGCACTGCCCCCTCCAGCAGACAGCAGAAGACCACTGGAGACTACATGCATTTGATTTGCTGTGTGCACACGGAGTCAAATAACCTGTATGACCCAAGTATAAATCAGCACAAATTTTGTGCCAAAAATCTAGGCTTATACTCGAACGTATATGACACATAAATTTCAGGTCATTTTACAGAAGTATTATATCATAAATTTACATCAATTTTGAAAATGATTATATAAATATTTTCTTATTTGGGGGTGTCACTTTATATGGTGCACAGGACACCCAGAGATTAAGCACATCGTTCAGGATCCAATCCTTTAAGATATCTCCCCAGCCCCATATGCACTACTTTCATCTTTTTTTTTTTTTTACTTTTTGTGACAATTTTCTGTGTATCTTTTTTAGTCTATCTTCAGTTGCATGGCTAATTGTTTCATATTGCTATCAATTTGTAATTGATCGATGGTTTTATAACAATTTTAGGCCTCCTGAGGATTTTATACAATGCTATCCGTGACTCAAAGGCTTTGCAGCAGACCTATACAGTGTTGTTTCTCTTATTTTAGAACTAGGGATCTATCTCCAACCTTATAATTTAGTTTTCTACCTAATGTCCAATGGAAAATAATGTATCCTCATAAGTCTCCCCTCTTGCTAGGAATTCTGGAAAATAAACATTTAACTGTGTGCACAATAGAATTAGTTTCTCTTGCCTTTTAGTCTACATCATTTCTTTTCCATTACAACTTTTCCTGTTATTTTTTTAAAACTAATGTTACATATTTTGCCATATATAAGGTTTATTTGTGAGGTAACTGTCACTTTTCTATAAAAAGTCAAGAAATGGAAAAAATGGAAAAGATGAGACACTGAAAGTTTAAAATAAAAGAAAAATTAAGCATTTCATAAATTTTGTTTCAACTCGAGCTCAGCCTTGTTTTCTTCAGTTTGTTAATGATTTCTGTCACAAGTCACTGAGTATGGTCTTGCTTACTATCCAACTTAGAGTAGCTGGGATGACTGCTTTACTCTGGTTCTTGACAACTTGCTTCAATTTTTATCTCCTCATTTCCTATTCCTTCATATAGCATTCCTTTAGGAATGAAATACTTCTGTATTTTAGCAAACTTTTTTGTAGCCTAGCTTACCAGTGTAGAGCTTTTTTTCTGCATGCTAAATCTACATGAGGATGGATGGGAGACATATCTGTAAACATCATTTTCTCTTGTCACTCTCTGACATTTGTTTCTATATACATTCATGTGCATGCTTTCTATATACAAGAACACACATACACCTAAGCATATTAATTATATTACTTATGTCCAGCATGATTTGCTGGTATGTATTTTTACTAATGTGACCTTTGCCTAGTTGTTTCTCTTTTACATTTAAATTATACATGTTTTACTTTTCTAACAGTATTTGACTTTCAAGTTATCTATTGCAGTTCAGCATCAATGACTTAACTCAAATTGAGAAAACTTGTAAAATTGGTTAAATTTATAGAGGGTAGGACCAATTATGTGCTTCATTAGTGGAGCACTTGTCTCTCATGTGTGAAACCCTAAATTCCCAAGTATGAGCACCCCTTCAGACACACACAGTGTTATTACTGCTTAGAGAAATTGGTAGATGCTTAGAACTCTATTTTTAGAACAAGATAAAAATGAGATGCGTATTTTTTTTTTAATTTTTTTTTTATTTAAACACCTTGATTACATACATGATTGTGTTTGGGTTTCAGTCATAAAAGGAACACCACCCATCACCAGTGCAACATTCCCATCACCCAAGTCCCAAATCACCCTCCTCCCCACCCAACCCCCGCCTGTACCCTAAACAGGCTCTACATTTCCCTCATACATTCTCAATATTAGGACAGTTCAAAATGTAGTTATTTCTCTAACTAAACTCATCACTCTTTGTGGTGAGCTTCCTGAGGTGAGCTGGAACTTCCAGCTCTTTTCTCTTTTGTGTCTGAAAATTATTATTACAAGGGTGTCTTTCATTTTTCTTAAAACCCATAGATGAGTGAGACCATTCTGCGTTTTTCTCTCTCTCTCTGACTTATTTCACTCAGCATAATAGATTCCATGTACATCCATGTATAGGAAAATTTCATGACTTCATCTCTCCTGACAGCTGCATAATATTCCATTGTGTATATGTACCACAGTTTCTTTAGCCATTCATCTGTTGAAGGGCATCTTGGTTGTTTCCAGAGTCTTGCTATGGTAAATAGAGCTGCAATGAATATAGGTGTAAGGAAGGGGTTTTTGTATTGTATTTTTGTGTTCCTAGGGTATATTCCTAGGAGTGGTATAGCTGGATCGTATGGGAGCTCGATTTCCAGTTTTTGGAGGAATCTCCATATCGCTTTCCATAAAGGTTGAACTAGACAGCATTCCCACCAGCAGTGGATAAGAGTTCCTTTCTCTCCACATCCCCGCCAACACTGTTTATTCTCATTCTTTGTGATGTGTGCCATTCTCTGGGGTGTGAGGTGGTATCTCATCGTTGTTTTGATTTGCATCTCCCTGATGATTAGTGATGTGGAACATTTTTTCATGTGTCTTTTGGCCATGCGTATTTCTTCTTTGTCAAAGTGTCTGTTCATTTCTTCTCCCCATTTTTTGATGGGGTTAGATGTTTTTTTCTTGTAAAGTTCTGTCAGTGCCTTGTATATTTTGGAGATTAGCCCCTTATCTGATGGGTATTGGGTGAATAGTTTCTCCCACTCAGTGGGTGGCTCTTGTATCCTGGGCACTATTTCCTTTGAGGTGCAGAAGCTTCTCAGCTTAATATATTCCCATCTGTTAATCTCTGCTTTCACTTGCTTGGAGAGTGCAGTTTCCTCCTTGAAGATGCCTGTAATGTCCTGTAGTGTTTTGCCTATGTGCTGTTCTATATATCTTATGGTTTTGGGGCTGATATCGAGGTCTTTAATCCATTTGGATTTTACCTTTGTACATGATGTTAGCTGGGGGTCTAAGTTTAATTTTTTGCAAGTGGCTATCCAATTGTGCCAACACCACTTGTTGAAGAGGCTTTCCCTGCTCCATTTAGGATTTCCTGCTCCTTTATCAAAAATTAGATGGTTGTATCTCTGGGGAACATTTTCTGAGTATTCAAGCCTATTCCACTGATCTGAGGACCTATCCTTATTCCAATACCATGCTGTTTTGATAACTGTTGCTTTGTAGTACAGTTTAAAGTTGGGAAAAGTAATTCCTCCCATATTCTTTTTCCCAATGATTGCTTTAGCTATTCGAGGGTGTTTATTGTTCCAAATGAATTTCAAAAGTGTCTGATCCACTTCTTTGAAGAATGTCATGGGTATCTTTAGAGGGATGGCATTAAATCTGTATAATGCCTTGGGGAGTATTGACATTTTGATGATGTTAATCCTGCCAATCCATGAGCAGGGTATGTGTTTCCATTTCCGTGTGTCCTCTCTTATATCTTGGAGCAGAGTTTTATAGTTTTCTTTGTATAGGTCCTTCACATATTTAGTCAAGTTGATTCCAAGATATTTGAGTTTGTGTGGTACTATTGTGAATGGGGTTGTTTTCTTAATGTCCATTTCTTCTTTATTACTGTTGGTGTATAGAAAGGCCATTGATTTTTGTGTGTTAATTTTGTAGCCTGCCACCTTGCTATATGAGTCTATTGTTTCTAGAAGCTTTTTGATAGAGTCTTTAGGGTTTTCTAAGTAGAGTATCATGTCATCTGCAAACAGTGAGAGCTTGACTTCTTCCTTTCCTATCTGGATTCCCTTGATATCCTTTTCTTGCCTAATCGCTATAGCAAGTACTTCCAGTGCTATGTTGAATAGGAGTGGTGAGAGAGGACAGCCTTGTCTTGTGCCAGAATTTAGAGGGAAGGCTTTCAGTTTTTCTCCATTGAGGATAATATTTGCCACTGGCTTGTGGTAGATGGCCTTCACTATATTGAGAAAGGTTCCCTCCATTCCCATCTTGCTGAGAGTTTTGATCAAGAATGGGTGTTGGACCTTATCAAATGCTTTCTCTGCATCTATTGATATGATCATGTGGTTTTTATTTTTCTTGTTATTGATGTTGTGTATTATGTTGATAGATTTACGGATGTTAAACCAGCCTTGCATTCCTGGGATGAAACCTACTTGATCGTAGTGGATGATCTTCTTAATGAGGCATTGAATCCTATTTGCCAGGATTTTGTTGAGGATCTTTGCATCTGCATTCATCAGTGATATTGGTCTGTAATTTTCTTTTTTGGTAGCGTCTCTGTCTGGTTTAGGTATCAAGGTGATGTTGGCTTCATAAAAGCTATTTGGAAGTGTTTCTGTTTGTTCAATTTCATGAAAGAGTCTTGCCAAGATTGGCAGTAGTTCCTCTTGGAAAGTTTGATAGAATTCATTAGTGAATCCATCTGGACCTGGGCTTTTGTTTTTCGGCAGACATTTGATTACTGTTTTAATTTCATCAATGGTGATGGGGGTGTTTAGATATGCTACATCCTCTTCCTTCAACCGTGGAAGATTATAAGAGTCCAAGAATTTATCCATTTCTTCCAGGTTCTCATTTTTAGTGGCGTAGAGTTTTTCAAAGTAGTTTCTGATTACCCTTTGAATCTCTGTCATATCAGTAGTGATCTCTCCTTTTTCATTCCTGATACGAGTTATCAAGTTTCTCTCTCTCTCTTTCTTTGTTAGGTTTGCCAGTGGTCTATCAATCTTGTTTATTTTTTCAAAGAACCAACTTCTGCTTTCGTTGATCTTTCGGATTGTTTTTTGAGTTTCCACTTCGTTGATTTCTGCTCTCAGCTTTGTTATTTCCTTCTGTCTTCCTGTTCTTGGGTCCTTTTGTTGAGCATTTTCTAGTTCTATTAGCTGTGTCATTAAGCTACTCAGGTAAGCTCCTTCTTCCTTCCTGATGTGTGCTTGCAAAGCTATAAATTTTCCTCTCAGTACTGCTTTTGCTGTGTCCCATAAGTTCTGAGAGTTTGTGTCTTTATTGTCATTTGTTTCCAGGAACCTTTTTATTTCCTCCTTGATTTCATCTCGGACCCACTGGTTATTGAGCATGAGGCTGTTTAACTTCCAGGTGTTAAAGTGTTTCTTCTGAGTCCCTTTGGAGTTCACAAATAATTTCAGAGCCTTGTGGTCAGCGAAGGTAGTCTGCAAAATTTCTATCCTCTTGATCTTATGGAGGTATGTTTTATGTGCCAGCATGTAGTCTATCCTGGAGAATGTCCCATGTACATTGGAGAAGAATGTGTATCCAGGTTTCTGGGGATGGAGTGTCCTATATATATCCACTAGGCCTCTTTCTTCCATTTCTCTCCTCAGGTCTAGTATATTCTTGTTGGGTTTCAGTCTGGTTGACCTGTCCAGTGTTGACAAAGCCGTGTTTAGGTCCCCCACAATTATTGTGTTGTTGTTGATATTATTTTTCAGATTTGTCAGCAGTTGTATTAAATATTTTGCTGGCCCCTCATTCGGTGCATATATGTTTAGGAGAGTGAATTCTTCCTGCTCTACGTACCCCTTGATTAATATAAAATGTCCGTCTTTGTCCCTTACAACCTTCCTGAGTATAAAGTTTGCATTATCTGATATTAGTATGGCCACTCCAGCTTTTTTATGGGTGTTGTTTGCTTGGATAACTTTTCTCCAGCCTTTTATTTTGAGTCTATGTTTGTTCTGACTATTCAGGTGCGTTTCTTGTAGGCAGCAGAAGGTTGGATTGAGTTTTTTGATCCATTTAGCCACTCTGTGTCTCTTAACTGGTGCATTTAGTCCATTGACGTTGAGAGAAAGAATTGTCCTGGGATTTAACGCCATCTTTATTTCAAAATTTGGTGTGTCTTTTGGGTAGTCTTGTCTTAGATTAGGTCTTTCAGTTTTTCTCTTAAGACTGGTTTTGTGTCTGTGAAGTTTCTGAGCTGTTTTTTGTCTGTGAAACCATGTATTCTTCCATCAAACCGGAAAGTGAGTTTTGCTGGGTATAGTATTCTGGGTGAAGCATTCATTTCATTCAGTCTTGTCACAATATCCCACCACTGCTTTCTGGCATTGAGCGTTTCTGGTGACAGGTCTGCTGTAAATCTCAGGGAAGCTTGCTTGAACATGATTTCCCCTTTTGATCTTGCTGTTTTCAGAATTCTGTCTCTATCTGTGGGATTTGTCATTGTGACTAGGATGTGTCTTGGGGTGGTTTTTCTGGGGTCTCTTTTGGTTGGTACTCTTCGGGCATGCAGGATTTGATCACATATATTCTTTAGCTCTGGAAGTTTCTCTTTAATGATGTTCTTGACCATTGATTCTTCCTGGAAATTTTCTTCCTGGGTCTCTGGGACTCCAATGATTCTTAAGTTGTTTCTGTTGATCTTATCATAGACTTCTATTTTCGTCTGTTCCCATTCTTTGACTAATTTTTCCATTGTCTGCTCATTTGCTTTAAGTTTTTTGTCCAATCTCTCCTGCTGTATGGAATTGTTATGTATCTCATCTTCCACAGCACCAAGTCTATTCTCAGCTTCTGATACCCTGTCCCAGAGCTTATCCATTTTGTCATTCACTTCGTTTACTGAGTTTTTCAGGCCTGTTAGTTGACATGTTATTTCAGTTTGGAGTTTTGTCATTTCTGCCTTCATATTTTCTTGGTTCTTATTAGTGTTCTGTTCAACTCGATCCATGGTTTCTTGGAGTCTGTTGAGCACCTTCCATATTGCTAGTCTAAAGTCCTTATCTGAGAGGTTGATTAGTTGTTCAGTCATTATCTGGTCCTCAGAATTGTCATCTTCATTCTCTATGTCTGATGCTGGCCTGCGCTGTTTCCCCATTGTCACATTTGTATTGTGGGTTTTTCTACGTGTTGTAGTGGTATTCATTGTCTATATGATGTAGGCAGCACACTCCTCTGGCTCCTCCCTTTCTGGATGGGCTGACTTGCCTCTAAGGGAGGGGAGTCCTCCGTGGATGAAGCCTCACACTGGGTCAAATCTTAGGCCCGAGCATGTAACAGAGAAGACAGTCCAGAGAGAAATGTTTGCTTCTGTGATATAGCGCCGTTCTTAGTGTGATTTTTCCTTCTTGTTGCAATGGAGTTCTTTCCTTAGAAAGAGTGCACGGCCGCGTAGCGAAGCGGAGCGGCCGTGCTCCTCTGAGCCTCTTTTTGCCCCACTCGCAAGAGTTTCACGCAAGAGGACAGTAGACAGACATAGACAGGTCACACTCACAGTCTTTCACAGCTGAGCCCCACTGGGCCGGTGTACTTTCGCGGATTTTCCCCGCCTGGTGTCACACACAGGGAGCCAGCTTTTGCAAAGGATAGCCGGTTTTTATGCTCTGAAGTCCCTCCCTGAAAATGGCGTCTGGGCGAGCGAGGTTTCTGGAGGCTCTTTTTGCCCCACTCGCAAGAGTTTCACGCAAGAGGACAGTAGACAGACATAGACAGGTCACACTCACAGTCTTTCACAGCTGAGCCCCACTGGGCCGGTGTACTTTCGCGGATTTTCCCCGCCTGGTGTCACACACAGGGAGCCAGCTTTTGCCAGATATTTGGATTTTGAATTACACTGGGTGACGCTCAGGGGTTACCCCTGGCTATGTGCTCAGAATTTTCTGAGATGCGTATTAATTGACATTATAGTATAGATATATCCAAATGAGATAATTCATAGAAAATAAAAAGCAAACAAAAATAACAATGAGAAAATAACAAAAATCCAAGGGCAGAACTTGTAAAATAGTCTGTCATAAGAAAAGTAAGAAAAGTGTCAGGGAATCAAAAAGATATAAGAAAAGAATGGGGGATTATGCTTTCAAAAAATCAAGAAAAATGAATGCTTCAAAGAGTAACCTTTAATAAATCTGTTAAATGTTGCGGAGAAGGTAAATTAGTTTGAGATATGAACATCGATGATAATTATTGATTAAATTGCCGCTCTGCTGAGAAGTGTATGAAACAAAGATGGGTCGGAATTGTAGTTTACTGGTTGGAAAGGAACTGAGGAAACAAAGACTTTAAGAGGACATAATACTCTGCAGACATTTGACTGTAGGGTGAAATGAAGTCATAGTAGGAAATGGGTGAACAATGGATTTGAGTTAGTAATCCTTTCTTTTTAATTAGTGAAAACTATTATAAAGATATAGATATAGAGAAAAGGTTAGTGATATAAAATATTGAATAAATACAAATAATAGCGTATTTGTCTCTGAGAAAGATGAATAAGTAAATTTAATCCACATGACAAAGACTTACACATTATTCTGAGGGAAGGTAAAAAGGGGTATCAGTAATGCAATAATATAATCATGCATGATTATTTTAGGTTAGAAATTTATGTTAATTCTTCTTTGGTGTTTCTAATTTTCTCTCACAAAATGAATGTAAAGCTAGATGGCTGAGACTGAATATAAATGAAGAATTGAAGAGACTAGCCATGCTGTTAACATGTTAATGATAGAGGGCACCACCAATGGCTCACACTTGGATGTCATCAGACAGAATGTACTAACAGACATTGTAATTATTGCCAAAATTTCATATTACAGTTTAGTTTGGCGTCATTCAACAAAGCAGAGCACTATTAATGAAGTTTCCAGATGGTGAGAAACACAAATTGCAGTGCTAGCGTCAAATTAAACATCTTCAAAAGTTGAATAGAAAAAACTTACAGTAGATAGAACATAATATGACTGCTAGGTGAAGGCCCTGATCACTGTACATTTTAGGTGTACCTCCCCCACTTCCTCCATAATACGTTAGCAGTAACAGCAATAATAATAAAACAAAAACAAGCCACAATATGAACTTCATTAGCTTTGTGGTAAATCCATTTCTGTGTAGGAAATGAAACATATTTTACTTGATGACTTAGCATTTTTGTTTTGTGAGATTTTTTTTTTTGGTTTGTTTTTTAGGAATTACCATGATATTTAAAAGAGGGTTTTCTTTGCCACACTAAGTGGTGAATTTATAAAAAAAAAGATGATCATGTAAAAGAAACCAAAGGGACACACATGCACAGAGGAATGACCAAGTGAAAAGAAATCAAGAGAAAGGTAAAAAGCAAGGCAGACACTTCATGGCAAAATGAATCCTCAGAGCACATTTACTTGGACCTCTATGAGAAAACAAGTTTCTGTTATCTAAGAAGAATGCTAAGCATAGAAATCAACAATTAAATAAGACAAAAACGTATATTACAAATCTTCAGTTTAAGCTCAGGGGTCAAACACTCATTCAGATCAAAAGCAATAGAACTTCCCATACTCTTAGTCTAAAGTGAATGCTTAGCATGTAGGGCACATGCCTGGCATGTGGCTGATGTGAATATGATCCCCTTGACACAATAGAATCACACAAGCACAGTGAGTTATAATTGCTGAGAACTGAGCAAAAAGCAATACCTCAGCATCACCAGTTGTGGCCTGAAATTTAAAAAAAGAAGAATTTTCTATATTGTTTGGTCAACTTTGCTGAGCTGGAAAATACATCCTAGAGAAATAATTTGCATTTAGTGTATATAACAACTATTTAAAGATATAAGGGTGTGGGGGGAAATAAAAAGATATAAGGCTGAGGCCAGAGTGATAGAACAGTGTTAGAGTGTTTGCCTTGCACGAAACAGACCCAGGATGGACCTGGGATTGATACCCAATGTCCTATATGGTCTCCAAGCCAGAGGAATTTCTGAGCTCATAGCCAGGAATATCCCCTGAGCATTACTGGGCATGGCCCAAGAATAAAACAAAAATATATATATTGGTACCATTCAGGAGAAAAACTGATTTCGCTGAAAATAATAAAACAATTAATTATATATTATTATATTATATTATATTATATTATATTATATTATATTATATTATATTATATTATATTATATTATTATTAAAACAATAAATATATATGAAAATATTAAGTCTGTTGATAAGATTTGTTTTAATATGATGGTTTACATGACATCAGAGAGACATTTTAAAAAATCTATATAAAAGGGGCCGGAGAGGTGGCGCTAGAGGTAAGACATCTGTCTTGCAAGCGTTAGCCTAAAAAGGACCAAGGTTTGATTCCTGGGCGTCCCATATGATCCTCCCAACCCAGGAGCAATTTCTGAGTTCATAGCCAGGAGTAACCACTAAATGTAACAGGGTGTGGCCCCAAAACAAAACAAAAAAATTTATAAATAAAGGCATAGAATATATTTTAATATATCAAATATAAAATTTGAATATAAACACCCAGCATAATTATATTTGCTGCATTTAATTAATATAATTATTGTATTTTATAATGCATATATAGAAAATATTTAAAACAGTTATATATATTATAATGTGAATTATAAGCTTACTAATCATTGCCTATATTATACTTTCTCACATTATAAATCTTTATAATAATTATCAATAAAGGTACTTTATTTTTCTGAGGCAAGAGTTGTAGTACAACAAGTTGGGTCCTGGTTTTTTCATGAAGCCAAGGTAGATTTGATCCCCAGCATCTAATATGGTCCACCAAGTCCACTAGTAGTACTGTGTCCCACAAAACAACTAGCAAACAAAAGCTACCTTATTTTGCTATGACTTGGTGAAATATTCACAATATAGGACAACACATTCTAAATTGTCATACTGAGAAGCACTATTCCTTTTGTTCAAATGAATATCCTAAGGATAAATTCTCACAGAAGTTTGCAAAACATTGTTTTAATTAAAGTTTCAGATATTATTTTAATGCCAGGCATGTGTAAAATTAATATGCAAATTTTTATTGTGAATTTTGTTCACAAATTGAATTGCCTTGAATAAATTTGGTATGGAATAGCTGTAAGTATTTAAAAGAGCAAGCACTTTTGTATAAGGCTTTGATAAATGATTTATTAGCATAGGTTTTCTTTTTTTTTTTTTTTTTTTTTTTGGGGCCACACCCGGTGACGCTCAGGGGTTACTCCTGGCTATGCGCTCAGAAGTCGCTCCTGGCTTGGGGGACCATATGGGACGCCGGGGGATCGAACCGTGGTCCGTCTCCTAGGCTAGCGCAGGTAAGGCAGGCACCTTACCTCGAGCGCCACCGCCCGGCCCCAGCATAGGTTTTCTTAAGACCATAGTTTGTTTTTATCACTGGGTGCCATATATTCACAAGACTAATAAAAAGGACTAGGGATTCAAATTTATTAACAAATAAATAGTTGGTTTTTAGACATCTATCTTCAAAAGTGTTCTCAATGTCTTGAGTTTGTTTTTTCTCATTTTAAAGATAAAAGCTTATGGTTGCAGAACTTTTTACTCTGCCTTAGATATTGTTGTGCCTTCTAACCAATTTAAATCAATGGAACAATGTGACTGAACAATGCTCATAAATATAGTGCTGGAAATCTAGGCCAATGCCAGCCATAGGTAAAAAGTACAGGTCCTGGCATAAAATATTTAAATATAAGCTTTAAACATTACTTCTTTATGGCAAAACTGGTCTAGTTCTTATAAGGGTTCATGAATTCATAAAATTATTACACTAAAGTTTTTTTATTGTAACACTGAAGTATTAAGGGAGCACTCTTCTTAAATTTTTTTCTTTCTTTTTATTTATTTTTTTTGAGGGGGAGGCACACCCTGTGAAGCTCAAGGGTTACCCTGGCTATGCACTCAGAAATTGCTCTTGACTCGGGATGCTGATGATCAAACAAGGTCCATCCTGGATTGCATGCATGTAAGGCAAACACCCTACCTCTCTGCTATCACACCAGCTCCACTGTTCTTAAATTTGACTTGAGAAAAAGCCAAGTTACTCAATTATTTTGTCCCACCATTCCCTGTTAGTACAGGAAGACTTTTGTCTATGCAAATAAACTATGCAAATAAATGCATGACCATAAAAATGTAGATTTAAGCAGGTATTTTGGTATTTAATGACTAAAAAGAATTAAGTGTGATTAAAATATTTCAACTAAAGAAACAGATTTTACTCAGTTCCAGATTTCAAGTAGTTTAAGAAAGAGACAATGTCCTATACTTTCAGTACATAATATATTAAGAAACTTTAATATTTCTCCAGCAAACACACATCATATTATATTTTTTCTTATCCCTTAATTAGACTTTAATTAGATTTGTTCTGTTGGATTTAGTCATCTGCCTCTCTACAACAAAGAATTTGGGGAATTCTGACAAGTCACCAGTACAAAAGTGTTCTAAACACTTAGGTCACAAGTATACATTTAACACTCTACTCTTTGAAATCTCATTAATTTAAAATATGTGGTAAAATACATTCCCACAAGCCTTTAGGACTGTCCCTCTTATAGGAAGAGATTGAAATTTTGTGCTTAAAATGAAACTTTAAGAAACTGTTTTATGGTGTTGTCAGGGAATGAATGAGGTGGGGTCCTGATACAATAAAGGAAGAAAGAGGAGATTGTGGAATTGGAACATAAAAACCAATGCATAAAATCCTACATTAAAATTATATTGTCAGTCATGGTGTATAAAATAAAACAGATTTGTTTTTATGAGTTTATCAAATTTTTGAATTTTTTTCAAATAAAAATAATTTTGAGGTAAGTCATACAATAAAACTAAAGCATAACATACTTATGAAGAAAAAGAAAAATATTAAATGAAATCTGGAATACTATTTTTATATGGGGCTACACCTGTGCTCAGGGACTATTACTGGTACAGAGTTTTGGGGGTTATTCCTACAGGACTAAAGGAACCATGCAGTGACAGGAATGTAAAGCATGTGCGCCAACTTTATTAGTAGCCCCTAGAGCTACATGGCTGCTGGCATAAAGAGCATTAGACTAGTTTAATATTAGTGCCAGTTGAATACAAAGCAGAGGCCATAGAGCAGGAAGAGACCTGCAATAAAAGAACTACCACACTCCTGTCTGGTTTGCTATTATATTGCTAGTGAGGTGAGTATTCAGAGAGATCAGAACTAATAAAAATCTGCATAAGCTCCTACACTAAATAGGCTTTAAGGTCATGTCAGCTTAATTAAGACAACCATCTAGGCACACGTAAGATCCACTTGTCCTATATGTAGTAGGAACTGATTTTCACCTTTCAACTTTTGGAGTAAGAGAAGGTGAAGTCAGCATCATTTATAGTGCCTAAGTTCTTTGTTGAATTCAGGAATTTCAAGAGAAGACAGATACTGAAGCAAAATCATTTTATGAGAGAGCATTGAATAAAAGATTTTGTACCCTTAAAGTAAGACATAGGTTAAGAGCCAGAAAGATAGTAGAGAGGGTAAAGGACTTTTCTTTCATGCTGCTTACTGGGATGTAATCCCCACACTAGATATACACAAAAAAAATAACAAAAAAAATATGCTGATGACTCCAAAGCTGAATGTCCTATCAAGTAAGTCAAAGATATACTATACTAAGAAAGTGGAAGATGCTCAGAGGTATTCAGATGCAGTTGAATCTACAGGGGTCACTTCCATTGCTTTAGATTGAATTAGGGCTCACTTCATAAATATTTGACAGTGATTCCCAGAATTGCCAAAAACAAACAAATAAATAAATGAGAAAAAGAAAAGGACTTTGAATTCTTTCAGTCCTTTGACTCTGATATTTTTCAGGTACTTTGTTCCTGATGAATTATTTCCTGAGGGGTTGCAATTGCCAGGATGGAAATAGGCATGGAGGGGAACCAGGCCAGGCAATGAAATCTAGTTAATCTAAGTGGTCATTTTAACTTTTGTTTTCATAAAATATAGGTAGTCAAACAAGTAATGAAAATGTCTAGAGGTGGAGACAAAAGAAGAATGTATGCTCTGGAGTGATAGTACATTGGGATGGGTGTTTTCCTTCCACGGCAGTCCAATGTTTGGTCCTTTATAGTACATTGAGTTCTACCAGGAATAAACTCAGAGGCAGGAGCAGTCCCTAAAACCAAGCAACCAAACAAAAAGAACAATAAAAAAAGCAAAGTGAGGTAGCCTCCTCTTTGACCCTACAGTCAAACTTGGATAAATGACTATTTCTTTGACCCTCACCTATGCAAGGGCAGGAAACCAGCAGTTTTCTATCTTCCCCTAAACTGGTGAACAAAGAAAAGTCAGTGGACAAAGAACTAAGGGTCAATAGATCATGAGAAGCAGGCCATGGAGCTGCAGAAACAATCAGAGCAGGGGATCTCAGAGGAACAAGGGGCAGAACAAGTAACCTTGCTTACTGGAGAGGTCAGTGGAGGAAAATGACTTGGAATTCTGACATTGGAATGGACAGGAAAGGACACAAGATACCAGACACTGGAGGCAGAGGCAGAGATTATAATCAACAACAGATCAGTATCTAATTAAAATTGCAAAGGAATGGAAAAGTTTTTTTTTGAAACCCAAAGACACAAAAATGTTTGTGTTTTTAATTTCACACCAGTAGCTATTCTATTTCACTTTTTCTCAACCTAAAAATAATAAGATGACTTCTTAAGTCTTGAGCTTCACCTTGGCAGGAAAACTTCCTTTCTTATCACTTATCTGTTTCTTAAGCATTTCTTGCTTTCCTGGTTTCCTGGAATTTGTTGCTAATGGACCCTGCTACCCAACAGTCTATCTACATGTATGCGACCTGGTAAGATTCAATATTACCAGGAAATCTAGAGTGCATTATCAGAGAATAACTAGTGTTTCTCAAACTTTTCTTGAATGTAACCCCCCTTCCCACTTTGTTTTTCCCCCTCTGGACACCTCATGTAAGCAATTTTTTCATCTGTGGTAACTTTTGAATATATTGGGGACAAACAGATGACAATCTGCCCTTCACTACAGGAAGAGAAGATAATAGATTAATATTAAAATACCTGTATAAATTTTAAGAAATAAAGGTAAACTAATTAATTAAAGACAAAATGTGAACAGTAAAAATAGTACTAATCATTCCTTTTGCATTTTCAGGAGACTCAAACTTCTTCCCTGGGATTGCCCCTGAGTATACTTTTGGGGGCTATACCCCTTACATGTACACAGCACCAAAGGTTGTGACACCTAGATTAAAACTCAAAAACTTCAAATTTTCCCTGGTAATAACTCAGTTCAGATAATATTAATACCATCATTCTTGTCTTTACTATAGATTAATGTTATGTCAATTGTATTTTATTTGTTATAGTTTGGTAGGTTATGTTTGGGGTCTGTGCATTTCCAGAAATTTATTCTTATAAACTAATGATAAATTTTTTGCTATTTGGACTTATGAAATATTTCATGGGAAAGTTCTTCTTTAATATATGGAAAATATATAAAGAGACATACTAGGAGGACTGAGAGAAGTCTTGGTCAGTCTATCTTGTCAGCAAACAACCTGGTTTGACCATTGACATTCCATATGGTCCCTGAGCATTACCAACGAGTAATTCCTGAGTGCAGAACCAAAACAAACCCATGAGCATTGAGGTATGGTCCAAAAAACTAGGGGAAAAAAGTCATGCTATTTTGTATGTGAAGCAAGATAGTTTTGTTGAAATTTATTTAAAAGGACATTAGTGGAGACATTAGAGGTAAAAATATGCTCACTTCCAGAGAGGAAATAAGCAACTAAAATAGAAATAAACAAGTAGCAAGTGTGATACATATTCAGGGACAAAAATGATCTTGAATAACAAGTTAATCATACTACTAAATCATACTGGTTTTGATTAAATTAACTTGAGATCAATATATATTGAAAATTAGTACATTAAGAAATAACACGACTTCTTATAATGCATAAAATTTTGGCAGATCATTATTAATAATATTTTATTAGTATGATATTTACCTAAGGAAGGCTATTACCTTTTTTGATATTTTTTCTATGTGACTTATCAAACAAACCAGATTAGATATTTATATTATATCTTTTTAAGAAGTAATAGAACAAATCTGTAATGTTTTTCAGGGACATAGCTTTTACTCTGAGAGTACTAAGTATAAAAATATCTTCAAAGTTTTATCTTATTTTATTTAGATTTAAGATATGATTTTTTAAAAAGATATAAGTAAAAAGGAATTTCCAGGAGAGATTTTGGCAACTTGATTAAGATAGGATTGTAGGTATGTGAAAAGCAGTCATTAGTTAGCCATTTAAGTAAAGTGACTATAAAGCATAAGGTGGTGGAAAGATTGCAAAAAAATTTTTTCATTAATAATGTAAAATTTGGTATTGTTCTATTTTCACCCTTACATAACCAAGAATATCATCAAGTAATATACAAAGCACCAACATTATTCTGGCAAAATGTAAAAGTTTTATTGTAGGAAAATTACACAGAAGTTAAAGAACTTTCACATTTTAGATAAATGTATTTATCATTAAAGCAGGATAGCAGACAATCAGGATTGAACAGACTGCTTCAAATTTAATGCAGAACCATTTGCAGAATCAGGCGATATAAACCTAGAGAAATAAAATTTTTTTCTTATTCTTTTTCTCTTTTTCCTTAAATTGTATTTTATTTTATTGAAACCATTGTGATTTTCAGAGTCCTTCATATTTGGGATTCAGACAGACAATGAATCAGGGCCAATCCCACTACCAGTGTTGACTTCCCTCCACAAATGTTCCCCAAGTGAATTCCATACCACATCCACACCCACCCACAAACTTGTTAGTATAATAGCCCATTTTTAGGTTCACATTGCTAAAGTTTGAGTATCTTTATTTCATTAATGTTGCCTTTGGGTGCTTGGATATTTAGTTCTGTTCTTTTTGAACACCACCAATGTATATGATACCGCTTGGCCCCTAACCCCCTCCTTTCATATTTGTGTTTTTCCTCCTTCACTCAATTTCTTTCCTTCTCCTTGCTATACTTTGGGGCTAAGTGTGTTTGAGACAATTCCCAGTTAGGCCATTGCATTTCTTCATGCAGTTGTTCTAAATACCACATATAAGTAATATAATTCTGTATTTATCATTCTTCTTCTGGTTTATTTCATTTAACATAATATTATCCAGTTCCATCATGTTGCAGTAAATTGCATTATTGCATCATTCCTTACAGTTATGTAGTTTTATATCATATATCTGTACCACATCTTCATGATCACTCACCTGTTGTTGGACATTTATAAGTTGATTCCAACTCTTAGTTATTGAAATGAGTGCTGCAATGAATAATGTTGTGCATATATCATTTTGGATGAAATGTTTTCTGTCCCAGGAATACATGCCCTTAAGTGGATTTCTGGGTTATATGGCAACACACTTTTGAGTTTACTGAGAACCCTGGAAAGTGATTTTTATGAATTAGACCAGGCAGCATTCCCACCAGCGGTGGATGAGTTCTTTTTCACCGCATCCCCAACAACAGAGATTGTTCCCAGTATTTTTGATATGTGCCAGCCATACTCATTGGTGCCAGATGATATCGGATTGATGTCTTCTTTGGATTTCCCTAATGATAAGTGATAATGAGCATTTTTCATGTGCCTGTTGGCCATCTATTGATCTTCCTCAGAGAAGTGTCTGCTTATATTTTTTCTCTCCAATTTTTTGATGAGGTTTTTGGTTTTTGTGGAGTTAATTAATCTTTGTTAGTATTTTGTATATAAAATAGTGTTCCTTTTCATGTTTTAGAATTAACTCTGATATTTAAGGATACCACCACCTAAAATGTAATATTCATAGAATGAGATTATTGATGTCACTATATGTATTTTATATTGTATGTCAGTTATATAATATGTATATAATTAGATATGTATATAATATTGCTAATTTTACTAACTTTCAAAATGTTTTAATTTTCCTATAAAAATATTGATAAGTCATCTACATACACAAATATATAGTCATTGGAGTTTTCAATAATATCTGAGAATATAAAAGAGATAATCCACCAGTTAAGGCATCTTTACATGAAACAAAACTTGACACTGCATGCAGTCCACTGAACACTGTCTATGAAGAGTGATTTCCTGAGCATAGAGTCAGGAATAATCCGAGAATAATACTGAGTATGGCTCAAAAACAAAGTGAAAAAAATAATGAAAGATATCAAAGATAAACTCTGACAACAAGTTTGGGGAAAAGTATTTTTAATTGAAAAATGAATTATTACTTTATTTTTATTTCAACTACTCAGATTAATTATAACTTTTTTTTTTCTAAAAAAACTAAGTGCATTTACAAAGGGCATTGGATAGGTATGACAATGGATAATAGAGAACTATCTATCACATATAAGCATTTCAGTATATGAGCAAAGCCTTTGAAGGTAAATACATATTAAGTTTTCAAAATACATAATAAAGTTTTTAAACACTTTTACTTAATCTTTTTGTTTGACACACCTCATAATGCTCAGGTTTATTTTTGGATCTGTGCTCATGGATCAGTCCAAGTTGGGCTTGGATGCTAGGAATCCATGCCAGGCAAGTACAAAATACTCTATATTATTGCTTCATTCTCTTTACACTCTTTTAACGTAGTAAAAATAAATTGTGATGGTCCACATACAAAACCTTTATTGCCACAAAACTAGATAAATATAAAAACTTTATATGTGATTATATATATAAGACTTTGAAGATTCAGTAATTTATTTTTAAGTTAAGTAGTTATCTAATGGTTATCAAATAATTAAGAGATAAGACAATGCTAAATATGAATAGCAATAGAGGTTTTTGTATTTATTTTTATATATAATATTACAAAATAACTACTGTTGGAAAATAAAGTAATATATTTGTAAAGTGTTTCAATTTATGTCAGAGAAAAAGTCTAATTTGCATAGTATTAAACATTAGGCAAAAGTAAAGTTACCCTGTTTTATTAACTTAAAAAGAAAGTAAAGTTTGGTTAAAAAAGGCAAACCCCTCTAGAGTACGATATATGTGCATATTGTACTTAACATGATAAAAACTTGGAAAATATGTTAGAAAAAGTTTAAGCCAGAGTTTGAAAATTGTACTCATTTGCCAGGACTTTACTTTGAGTTTATCAGTCAAATACTTTCGCATGTGAATTGTGATTTTCAAAGACAGTCCTAAGTTTCAGTAAAATCCTTTTGTAAGAGTAAACATTATATAAGAAATTAAATTTTCTTACTGTATCTAATTTTAGTAGCATTTAATTTATATGTTTCCTTTTTAATTACTGTAAGTCATTTAGAACTTAACTCTTAAAATACATATTCCACCTATTAATATTTTTCTGGAATAAAACTATGAAACTACTATAACAAGATACATAGAAATATTCTGATCAACAGATATAAAATGCAGACACAAAAAGAGTTTATAAATGAAATCCAACAATTTAATCTCAGGCAACAGATACAGAAGACACAGTAGTCAGCAGAAATCTAAATATAAAAAAATTAATGAAGCTGGATAAAGTATAGCACAGGGGTCTCAAACTCGTGGCCCGTGGGTCGTTTGCAGCCCTCCGTACAATATTTTGTGGCCCGTGGCTGGCCTTCAAATATTGCAGTATTCACGATTATTCACTTGCAGAATAATCACAATAAAAATCACATTAATAGAAAAAATTGCATTAAACATTCACATACCCCGAGCAATTCCGTACAGGATATGCAAATGTTTAATGCAACTTTTTGGGATTTTTTCTTACTAATGAAATTTTTTATTGCGAATAATCGCGAATACTTTGCGCCTAGCGCAGACATTATTTCCGCTGCTTCTGCCCGCTGTCCCTTGCATTATTGGAGGCCTAAGGGAGAGAAGGGAGAGAAGTTTATTACAGAATTAGATTTTGTCATACCTTCATCATGACTTCATCAAAGTCTGCAGTGAAGAGAAAGATTGATGACTAGCACAGACAATTTCAGGAAAAGTGGGAGACTCAGTATTTCTTTGTTGAGCACAGGGGCATCCCCACATGTCTTATTAGCTCAGAGAAAGTTGCAGTGCACAAGGAATACAACTTGAAACGCCATTATTCAACTAAACATGCTGAGGAATGTGCAAAATATCAAGGAAATGAGAGAGCCAAGCGGGTTGCCAGTCTTAAAGCATGTCTAAAGAGGCAAAAAGATTTCTTCAAGAAAGCAATCAAAGAGAATGTTGCTTCAGTCGAAGCTAGTTACATGGTTAGTGAGATGATTGCTAAGGCAGGGAAACCATTCACAGAAGGAGAGTTTGTTTTAAAAAAAAAATGCATGTTACAGGCTGCAAGTGTTATCTGTCCGGAAAAGAAAGGTCAGTTTAGCAAAATCAGCCTTCCTCCAACACTGTGCAGAGAGCATTTTTGACATATCAAGTGACATTTATCATCATCTGTGTGAGAAAGCCAAATGTTTTGATTCATACTCAGTTGCTCTTGAGGAGGGCACAGACATAACAGACACTGCACAGCTCACAATTTATGTCCGTGGTGCTGATTGCAATTTTGAATTAACAAAGAGGAGCTGCTTACAATAATTTCAATGCATGGCCAGACCACCGCTAATGAGATATTTCGGCATCTGTGTGATGCCGTTGAGAATGCAGGTTTGCCATGGAAGAGGTTTGTTGGAATAATAACCGATGGAGCACCATCGATGACAGGGAGGAAAAATGGACTGGTGGCACTTGTTCAAAAAAAACTTGATCAGGATCATTTACTCTCCCTGTGGTCCTTTGTCGTGTTTGGGAGACTTCCGTTCTGTTCTGGGTGGTACAAACAGACCTCTGTGTCTTGAGATCTCAGTATCTGCACAAATTCAGGGTTGGGATTTACGATGACGTCAGTCTTTGTGGTTCAGGAGTTCTGTTCCCTCAGTGTCATTTTAATCCATCTTCTGTGGTTGGTGGTCTTGGTCTTTGCACTGTACCTAGGATGGCACTTAGAATAGCATCTTTCTTTGTGCTTCCAGAAGCCAGATTCCTTTACGATTGTCTCTGCTAGACCTTTGGAAGTGGGGTTCATGGTTGTTGTGCAGGTTGTAGTTCAAACCCTAGACTAGGGCTTTTTTATTGGTCCCACCGTGTATACCGTCTGGTCATGGTTCTAGCAGCCAGTCATCTGTAAATCGCGATCTTGGCTAAATGATCCTGAACAGAGTCTATAGTTGATCCCATGACAATATAATCCAATGGCGGAGAAACCCATAACTCTTAGGCCAAGTGAATTCCTTTTCGAATGACCCTAACATTTACTGTGCCAGGGCAGAAGGAAAAAAAAAAGCACAAAGCATTGTTTACTTATTATATATTATTTTGTACCTTCATTTATTATTATTACTATTATTTTTACTTACATAACTATTTTTTGGTCGATTTCTCTGTGTAGGTGTGGTTATTGAAGCTGTTGTCCCCAGATATTCCTAGTTTTTTTTCTCCTTTTTTCTTTTCTTTCTTTATGGGCTAAGTCATGTTTCTTATATCAAGACCATGGCGGTTTTTGCTTTTTTTTGTTTTTGTTTTTGTTTTTGTTTTG